>NW_015164212.1:264663-305616 GCF_001447785.1 Gekko japonicus
GCCAAAAGTTTTCTGGAAGTCAAGGTAAACAATATCTATTGGATCCCCCTTGTCCACATGTTTGTTCACCCCCTCAAAGAACACTAACAGGTTAGTGAGACAAGATCTTCCCTTACAGAACCCATGCTGAGTCTGCCTCAATAGGTTTTGTTCAGCTATGTGCCTACTAATTCTTTCCTTAATAATGGTTTCCACCAATTTACCCGGTATCGACGTCAGACTGACTGGCCTGTAATTTCCCAGAACTCCTCTGGAACCCTTTTTAAAGATGGGAGTGACATTAGCTACTTTCCAGTCCTCAGGAATGGAGGCAGATTTTAACGAAAGATAACATATTTTTGTAAGGAGATCCACAAATTCACATTTGAGTTCTTTCAGAACTCTTGGATGTATGCTATCTGGGCCTGGTGATTTATCAGTTTTTAAGTCGTAGGATCTCCAATCTCATTACCTCAATCTGACTCAGGTGTTTCAACACCCCTCCCGAAATCAGCGGTTTTGGAGTGGGCAAGCACCTCTCATCTTCCACAGTGAAGACAGAGGCAAAAAATGCATTCAGTTTTTCAGCCATTTCCCTATCGTCTTTCAGTAATCTCTTTACTCCTTGGTCATCCAAGGGCCCCACTGCCTCCCTGGCTGGTTTCCTGCTTCTAATGTATTGAAGAAAGTTTTATTGTTGGTCTTTATGTTTTTTGCAATATGCTCCTCATATTCCCCTTTTGCCTACCTGATCACAGACTTGCATTTTTTTTTTTTCCACAGCCTGTGTTCCCTTTTATCAACCTCACTGTGACTAGCTTCCACCACGTAAAGGAATCCTTCTTACCTTTTACAGCTTCCATTTCCTTGTTTGTTAACCATGCAGGCTTTTTCCTATACCTATTTGTGCCTTTCTTAACCAGCGGTATATATTTTATCTGGGGAGAGGGAACACGGGGGCACTTGGCTCCCCCCTCCTTCAGTGCTCTTTGCAGCTGAGTGGCCCTCGAGGGTCCCCAAGTAAAGTGGGCTGTTGTGTGTGGGGTCCCTGTTGGTCCTAGCTTCTCCTCCTTCCGGCTGCACTGCCCTTGCGCTGGCCTTCCCTGCCAAGCTGCCCCCGTGTGTCATTGGAGGCCACTTGGAGTGGGGAATGCAGAGAAGCAGGAGGAGGAGAAAGGGGAAGCAGGCCTGGGCAAGAGGGCTCATCATTGGCCTCTGGCAGTCCTGGGAGGAGGGATCCCCCCGAGCCCGCACCACTCCCAGACTCTGCAGGTGGTCTCGCCAAGGGGCACTCCGGGTAGGCAGCCGTGTGCCCCAGCACAGCACAGCCCTGGGGGAGCCTCACTGCCACTGCTCCCCTCCCCAAAACCTCTCCCCTTAAGCAGCCATTTACGTTTCTCCGGAGCGGCCGCCTGCCTGCCTGCTTTGCCCAGCCCGGCTCGGGGGGCCATGTATCTCTCTCTCTCTCTTGCTGCCAGGATGGAGCGCTGCGAGCGGGCAGAGAAAGCGATTCGGACTGACCTGGAAGCGGTGGGGGCTGTCACTCTTGCTCCTTCTGCACCTTGCCCGAGACAAGTCTCATTGGCGGGTGGGCGGGGAAAGGCGCGGGGGCCTCTGCAGGTGGGAGGGGGCCTCGGAAGGCAGCCGAAATGTTGTTCCGGTGCGTTTCTGTGCAAAAATAGCCCTGCTGTAATGTAATTTGGAATGGTAGACTGGAATGTATTTCTCTGGTCTGGGGACAGAGGAGATACACTGTACAGCTAATCACACCATCTCAAAGAAGAGGGTGCTGCACTGTTGCCTCCACGCTTGAGACGGTGTTAAACACCTTTATTATGCTGTATGCTAATTTGCTGCTCACCCTCTACCTATATCTATGGACTAGCAATTTCCCTTTCAAGCTTATACCTTGAATAAAACTTGGTTGGTCCTAAAGGTGCCCCTGGACTTAAACTTTGTTTTGCTGCTTCAGACCAACACGGCTACCCATCTGAATCTAGAGTTAATTTAAGAAAGCCAGGATTTCACCGGATGTCTGAACTTAGCCTGTATGTTTTATCCCTGAGGCCATGATCTCCAATATATATGCCAGCTGAAAGAATACATACACTGGGTTTAAGAGAGGAAATGCTATTAGTGGGGAGGCATTACTAGTTTTATACGCATATCGCTGTGGTGTTTGATCGCATGGTCAAAGCAATGGTATTCCCAGTAGTCATATATGGCTGTGAGAGTTAGACTATAAGGAAGGCCGAGCGCCGAAGAATAGATTCTTTAGAACTATGGTGCTGGAGAAGACTCTTGAGAGTCCCTTGGACTACAAGAAGATCAAATCAGTCAATCCTAAAAGAAATCAACCCTGACTGTTCCCTGGAAGGCCAGATAATGAAACTGAAGCTCAAATACTTTGGCCACCAAATGAGAAGGGAGCACTCACTGGAGAAGACCCTGATGCTGGGAAAGATTGAAGGTCAAAGAAGACGGGGACGGCAGAGGATGAGATGGTTAGACAGTGTCATAGATGCAACGAACATGAAATTGAGTGAACTTCAGAGGAAAGCTGAAGACAGGAGGGCCTGGCATGATCTCTTCCATGGGGTCGCAAAGAGTCGGACTTGACTGTGCGACTGAACAACAACAACATACTTTCTTTTAGCTTGCCCTAACCTGGAAGGCCAATACTAGTCTAATCTTGTCAGAACTCAGAAGTTAAGTAGGGTTGGCTTGGGTAATACTTGGATGGGAGACCACCAAGGAAGTTCGGGGCTGCTACACGGAGGCAGGCAATGGCAAACCGCCTCTGTTTCCCTCTTGCCTTAAAAACCTTACAGGGTCCCTGTAAATCAGCTGTGACTTGATGCTCCTTTCCACTACCAGTGTGGCTTCATGGGCATGTAGAAGATTAGTTTGAATTTGCTTTCCTGCTTATTTTACCTGAAAAAGGCCTTCCTTTTTATCCACAACACTGTCATGTTGCAGAACACCTGAAATCAGATGATCAGCCTCTACTGAACTTTCAGCCACAGTTAAAAACCATTTTGTTAGTGATGCATTTAACAAAATTGTGGTTGCGATCACATGTGCCAGAAAAAACCAGGGGGGGGGGAGGCTATTTCCTCCGAAGGAATTTGACGTGCAGCTGCACGATCACACCTCCCTTTGAAGCTGCAGGTGCAGACCATCAGTGTGTGATCAGACACAACTGCAAGTGAGTCATTTTTTTTGGTGCCATTTTCCCCCCATGCGCTTAACTGAGTGATCGATGAATCAGACCTCTGCAGTGAGGACTCCCTATGGCATTTGTGATGATACGCATACTGAGAAGAGGGGAAAAAAACAATGGCACAGAGTTGGGATGGCCTGATCAGACCATCCCGATGCCATGAGAGCGCACTGGAGCAATTAGACATGGGAAAGTCCGTCTATGGCCCGTAGCAATCCGTTTGCTACCGGACTTTTCCTAGTGTCTTTTTACTCCGCTTCTGTGGCAGAGCAAAACGGGTTGCCGACGAGTGCGGGGCACTTCCCAGACATTGTTGTCTGATCGTGCCCTTTAAATCTGCCCAGCATTCATGCCTATGTCGAGTCTAATTGTGCGTATGTTCGCAGCCTGTGAGGTGTTTATTTGGTTGAAAGAAACTAACCTTCAACAGTGTTTGAATGCAGCCTACATTGTAATTGTGGGGTTTTTTTTACCAATTGGTAATTATTAATCAGCTAAAAGCATGTTAGTTCATAGACATAACCCCCCCAAAACACTTTAATTAAATAGTAGCCCTATTGCTTCTCATACTGTGTAGTAGTGGTGGAAGCCAGAGTGGTTCTGATTAAAGTTTAAAAAAATGCCTTTTCTTTGAAATAAATTACAAAAAAATGTAGAACCTTCAGCTTCAAGTAATTACTGCTTCACAATTGATTGGTGGGACTCAGCATTCTGTGTGAAATGAATCATATCTGTAAATGTTTCAAGCGCAAGAGAAGCACTAGGAAACAGAGCCCTCCTGCCTTTTGAATTGAGCTCTACCAACGTGGAGGTAGAATGATATAATTGAATAGAGTGAACCCTATCTATTACTGCTATGATTCATTTATATAGAAATGGGTGAGTCATTTGCAGCGGCACTGTAGAGAGCTAATTGTACACAGTTTATTTAACCAAGTCAAGTTTTCCATTTCTTATTTTTTTATCTGAATGTCAACACAGCACCACTTGGGAGTCAAAAAGAAAATGTTGAGCTTACTGAGGTTGGATCCAGGGGGCTTTTACATGAACGGAGGGAACTTTTGATAATGTAGGTGAGTCTCCAATGTCTGCTAAAATGTCCCCATGTTGGTCCCCTACACGGCATTTCTGGGGACTGCCATATCCCGATGATTGTTTTTATGGGCTGGTGGTGAGGGGGGTGAGAACAGGCAGATTCAACAGGAAGGAGAGAAAAAAAAAGGAAAGATTTGTTTTGCAAGCGGATCTCCATTCCACACATGAAATGCAAAGAATACACATGGCTCAGACTCAGATTCTTGTGCACTGTTTTCCCCATAAGGGTGGGTCATGAATGAATTGTTCATGTGAGAAATGGGGGTTACCATTTCCCCCCTCAAACACAGCAATGTTCAGCATTTTTAAAGATTCATGTAGTAATCCTATAAAATGTCCCCTTAAGATGAAAGAGACCTTTAGTATTGTTATCTGTGAGGCAGCCTCCACAGGGACCCCGGCATTGGCTCACCACAAAAGATCCTCTGACCTAACTGACAGAGCCATGGGTAAAACATCCAGTTTGATATCAAAGGAGGAACCCCTGAAACTGACAAGAAACTAACAAAAACTTCACTCTCCTATGGGAGTTGCACAACTGCTTGAATGTTCCAGGGAGCACACCAATTAAAGGCCTTTTGTTTAAAGCCTCTAGAGTTCCCACACATCCATGAGTAATTAAGTAATTGACTCAAATTTGCTGGACAAGAATATGAGACCCCAGAGCCCTCTCCACCATACCTTGCTCTCCAGTAATTCAGTCACAAGCCCATGGAATGTCAGCTAGCATTGATTCAGTCAAACCACTGATCCACATAACCACATCTAGCATTTGATGGGATATTTAAACTTCCACCATAAGTATTCCTCTCTGCACTTATCCAGAACACACAAACAACCTTCATTGGCATAACAAGGTAGGATACAACAAAACACCTGAGCGAGATTTGAGGGGAAAATAAAAAACAGTTTACAGAAATTCTCCAAAACAAGCGGCGTAGCAGAAACTAAGTACAGTTGAATCTTAACTAAGAAGACTAGGCACATAATCTTCCCCTATCTAGCACTTTTACCACTTTTGATTTCTATCTCTTTTGCTGCTAGAGCTAGGAACTCCGCCACCCGTTTGGTGACTGAGGAGCGTTTGTTGGCTAACAAAGGTTCTATCTGTTTATTTAACACAAGATTGGGCGCTGGGAGAAGTGGTTTAATCAGGCGGTATTGGTGGGGAGTGAGCAACAGGCAATCTAATAGAATATGCTGTATAGAATCAGGTTCTTGCCACACCTGCACAATCTCTGTTCGTAAGGGATACCCTTGTATCTGCCAGAAACCACAGTTTTGGAGAAGGGGAAGGCCCCCTTACCCAGAATTCAAACCAACCAATAGGCAACACAAGGGGGGACCCGCGATACTCGCGGGGGGCAGTCTCTCTCTTGCCCCCATTCCCTCTCTTCCCCCCAGTCTCTCTCTCTCTGTGTGTCTCTCTCCCCCCTTCTCTCTCTCCCCCCCGGCTCTCTCTCCCCCTTCTCTTCGCCCCACAGTCTCTCTCTCCCCCGCCTCTCTCTCTTCTCCCCACAGTCTCTCTGCGAGGCTCCCGGTTGTTGCGATTTCCCCCCCAAACCCCCTAGCCCTGATGTTTCCCGCCCACCCGGCTTCGAGGCGGCGGCGGCGGCGAGGCTCCTTAGCAGCGGTGGCGGTTCCCCCTCCCCCAACCCTCCTGGCCCTGAAGTTTCCCGGCCGCCTGGCTGGCTCTGAGGCGGTGGCGGCGAGGCTCCTTAGCGGTGGCGGCGGGTTCCCCCCCTCACCCCCTGGCCCTGATGTTTCCCGGCCGCCTGGCGGCTCCTAGGCGGCGGCGGCGAGGCTCCTTAGGCTCCCTCGCCACTCGGCCCCCCCTTGCTGCTCGCTGCTTCCCTTTCAAGCAGTGGCGGCGGCAGCCTCGGTTGCCAAGCGTTCCGTGCGCATGTGCATGGAACTGTCTTGCACTTTCGGGGGGGGGGATTTAAACATCCCCCCAATTTTTTCCCAAGGTTTAGCATTTTTGTGCACACGTGGGGACTGGCCCACGTGTGCACAAACCTCCCCCTCCCCCCCAAGTGCCCCCGGAGCGCTGATTTAGCGATCCGCACTCACGGGGGCAACTTGGCTATTAGATATATCGATGCCCTCACACCAATGATCCAATCCCACTGTGGTTGCATAGGACTGGGCCAATAATAGAATTCCCTACTGAAGTGAAGTCTAGTCACTTCAAAGCTATAAACAGGGCAGCTCAGTCCCTCCAGCTTTGTAGTTTGTTCTGCTCCCAAATCGCTTCCACTGCCGGAACAGCAGAGGTCCTTCATGGTAGCTGGTTCTGCTCTTTCCATCTTTGCTGAAATTACTGAATCCCTTCTTTCTGTTCCTGAGCTTCCTGGATCCCCAATTCCATAGTTTGTTTTGGATCTCCTTCCACTCCTGTCCTGCCCCAGGCCATATTACATTGGACTGCTTGCATCAGAATGGACAATGTATGATTTTCCTTTCTCCATTTATTTCCCTCTAAGATTCCTTATGGACACCCCGATCAGGCAGCAACTAAGGGCAACATAGCCAGGACTGCATTACTGTATTGCAGTGTTGCTTTCCCTTGTATGTCATAGTCTAGCTCTGCATGTTCATAAGGTAATAAAGATTTCCTTGTTTAAGACCTTCTCTCTGTCTTGTCCTTCTATGGCTATTATGTTAGAAAAGGTCACACGCGAGAGGTGAAATTTGCCCCTGTGACCGACTCCAAGGCCACCACCCCGGGGCTCAGGGAGGAAAAAGAACGTTTCGCCCCGCCCCCGTCCTGTCCCCCCGCGCGCGGGCATCGCAGCTACTCTCCTAAAAAGGAGAGAATTTATGCTTTTAATATCAGAAAAAGGGAAGGTATATAGAGGAATTAAGAAAAGGTTGGTTGATGCTTTCATTAGTATGTTAATCTTTTGTTAGTATTAAACAAATCTTCTTTTGGCTTCTTCTGTGAGTTGTCTATCGTCTTTCATCTTTACCTGTAAAAAACAATAACTGTTAGTGTATTAGTAGTGTCCTTTTGGCTTATTGTTAGTAAAGTCTTTTCTTGCGCATTCCGAACCGGTCTTCATGGTCTGGGCTGCCTCCCTTTTACATCTCTCAGATTGTATGATAAACCTTTCCCCGCTCCTTCATCTTCTGGAGTCTTGACTTCCCCCTCTGAGCCGCTGTCTCTGTCTCTGTCCAATTCTTCCCATTTGGCGAGTGCTGCCTCCTCCGAGCTGGCATGTCTCTTCAAAAAGTCTTGAGCTTTGAAAATGGAGTCAATCTTCTCCCTTTTGTCCTTAAACTTGAAGGTAAGTCCCTCTGGAATCAACCAGCGATAACTAATTTGATGGTTTTGCAAGAATAAGGTCAGTCCTATGTATGCTTTCCTTTTTATTCGAATTTCAAATGGAACATCTTTCAAAATCTTGACTGTCTGCTCTCCAATCTTCATAGGCGTTGAAGAAGAAGCTCTCAATATTTGATCCCGAACTTTCTGTTTCATAAACGTGACCACCACTTATGCCAGCAGGTTATTTAACCTTGTAAAGTTGGAATAGGATCTGTAAACCAGATCCATTTCCTCGCTTATTTTATCCGCTTCCCAGCCGGTGAGTTTTGCCAAGGCTTCCGCTAAAATACTTTGGAGATCTTCTTTTTCCAGTTCTTTTATGCCCTGAAACCGGAGAGTCAAATTTGATTTTTCCATTTGAAGCATCAATAACTTTTTATCTTGCATTTCTTGATGTTTTTCCATTTTATCCACCTTTTTCTTGACCTTTTGAGTATCTTCTGATGAGACCAGGCATTTTTGTGCGATTTCCTCCATTTTCTTGGCTCTATCATTTAATTGTAGCTGCTGGTTACTGAGAACACTTTCCATGCTTGTAAATGTTTGGTTGATTTTTTGCATTTGCTCCAGCAGAGGGCGCAGAAGATCACTCTCCTGTTGAGTGACAGCTGGCTTCAAGAGGCGGGAGCCAGCACCGGAAGTTCCTCCCAGCTTCTTTGCCGGCTTCTCAAACTTTTTCTGCCCCGTTCCCGACAGGCAACTCACAGTTTCGGCCGAATATCTTCCTTTTAAACGCTTATCCGCTTCATCACCTGGTGACGTCCAGTGGCTCTGCTAGCCCCCGTGTGGGGCACTGCCACGGCTAGGGCCATTGGGGCATGGGGCGAGCCTCAATTTCCGACCATCTTGCCGGGAAAGAGGCACATCCCCTGTGCGCCCCAGATCGGAACCTCTATCTGAGGCTCCTTAGGGTTTCCGCTTGTGCGGATCCCCCCCCTTCGGCCAGCCATAACTTTTTAAAGAGCCCCTCCAGAGTGCTGGGGGAGCCAGAATGACCTCTCGCGTGTGATGTCCGAACGGCAATGCCACACAGACATCACACGCGAGAGGTGGAATTTGGCCCTGCAAGTCCAAGGCCACCACCCTGGGGACCAGGGAGGCAAAAGAAAGTTCCCCCCATGCGGGCATCGCAGCTGCCGCTGAGAATAGCATCGGCGGCCATAACTTTTTAAAGAGCCCCTCCTGAGAGTTGGGGGAGCCAGAATGACCTCTTGCATGTGATGTCCGAGCGGCAACGCCGGTGGGACATCACACGTGAGAGGTGGAGTTTGCCCCTGCGAGTCCAAGGCCACCACCCCAGGGCTCAGGGAGGCAAGGGAACATTTCACCCCGCCTGCCCCGCACGCGGGCGTTGCAGCTGCCACGGAGAACAGCACCTGCGGCCATAAATTTTAAAGAGCTTTTCCCGAGAGCTGGGGGAGTCAGAATGACCTCTCGTGTGAGGTCACACGCGAGAGGTGGAATTTGCCCCTGCGACTCCAAGGCCACCACCCCGTTTCCCCCACCTCCCCTCACGTGGGCGTCACAGCTGATGCGGAGAACAGCGCCTGCAGCCATAATTTTTAAAAGAGCCCTTCCCGAGAGCTGGGGGAGTTAGAATGCGCTCTCATGCGTGGAATTTGCCCCTGTGACTCCAAGGCCAACACCACGGGGCTCTGGGAGGTAAAAGAACGTTTTGCCCCACCCCGCCCCTATGTGTGGGCGTCACAGCTGCCGCCGAGAATAGCGCCGGTGGCCATAACTTTTTAAAGAGCCCCTCCTGAGAGCTGGGGGAGCCAAAATGACCTCTCGCGTGTGATGTCCGAACGGCAATGCCACTCGGATATTACACGCGAGAGGTGGAATTTGCCCCTGCGAGTCCAAGGCCACCACCCCGGGGCTCAGGGAGGCAAAAGAATGTTTCACCCCACCTCCCCGCGCAGGCATTGCAGCTGCCACCGAGAACAGTGCCGGCGGCTATACATTTTTAAAGAGCCCCTCCAGAAAGCTGGGGGAGCCAGAATGACATCACACGCGAGAGGTGGAATTTGCCCCTGCAAGTCCAAGGCCACCACCCCGGGGCTCAGGGAGGCAAGGGAACATTTCACCCCGCCCCCCCATGCACGGGCATCACAGCTGCCACCGAGAACAGCGCCGACAGCCATAACTTTTTAAAGAGCCCCTCCCAAGAGCTGGGGAAGCCAGAATGACCTCTCGCGTGTGATGTCCAAGCGGCAACGCGAGAGGTTGAATTTGCCCCTGCGAGACCAAGGCCACCACCCCGGGGCTCAGGGAGGCAAAATAATATTTTGCCCCACCCCCCCACGTGTTTGAGTCGCAGCTGCTGAGAACAGCGCCGGCGGCCATAACTTTTTGCACATCTTGATATCATGTGCCACTCGGACATCACATGTGGAAGGTGGAATTTGCCCCTGCGAGTCCAAGGCCACCCCCCCAGGGCTCAGGGAGGCAAGGGAACGTTTCGCCCCCCCCCCCGTGCTCGGACATCACACTGGAAGTTGAGGTAAACAATATCTATTGGATACCCCTTGTCCACATGTTTGTTCACCCCCTCAAAGAACACTAACAGGTTAGTGAGACAAGATCATCCCTTAGAGAACCCATGCTGAGTCTGCCTCAATAGGTTTTGTTCATCTATGTGCCTACTAATTCTTTCCTTAATAATGGTTTCCACCAATTTACCCGGTATCGACGTCAGACTGACTGGCCTGTAATTTCCCAGAACTCCTCTGGAACCCTTTTTAAAGATGGGAGTGACATTAGCTACCTTCCAGTCCTCAGGAATGGAGGCAGATTTTAAGGAAAGATTACATATTTTTGTAAGAAGATCCACAAGCTCACATTTGAGTTCTTTCAGAACTCTTGGATGTATGCCATCTGGGCCTGGTGATTTATCAGTTTTTAAGTTGTCTATCAGTTTTAGGACCTCCTCTCTTGTCACCTCAATCTGACTCAGGACTTTCAACACCCCTCCTGAAATCAGCGGTTCTGGAGTGGGCAAGCACTTCTCATCTTCCACAGTGAAGACAGAGGCAAAAAAGGCATTTAGCTTCTCAGCCATTTCCCTATCATCCTTCAGTACTCCTTTTACCCCTTGGTCATCCAAGGGCCCCACTGCCTCCCTGGCTGGTTTCCTGCTCCTAATGTATTTGAAGAAAGTTTTATTGTTGCTTTTTACGTTTTTTGCTATATGCTCCTCATATTCCCTTTTTGCCTGCCTGACCACAGACTTGCATTTTATTTGACATAGCCTGTGTTCCGTTTCATCAGCCTCACTGTGACTAGCTTTCCACTGCTTAAAGGAATCCTTTTTACCTTTTACAGCTTCCATTACTTTGTTAACCATGCAGGCTTTTTCCTATACCTGTTTGTGCCTTTCCTAACCTTTGGAATATATATATATTTTGAGCTTCTACGATCGTAGAACCTTCTACAACCTGCAGTTCAGCGTCTTAACCACTTGAGCCACCGCAGCATTTAGCAGTGTTTAAAAATCTGTACGTCTCAAAAATTGGGAACTGTAAATGTGTAGTCTTTCAAGACCACACTCTTAGTTACTTTGTTATGTTATGAGCTGAAGAGGGTGAGAAAAAAAAAGAGTCACTTATTATTTTATGTGTGTGTGGAAGGGGGTTTTCTGGCTCAAGTGCATGTTATTTTCAGTACTATAACCTGCCCAGGGATCATATAAACAGAAGGTAAGCTGTCCTGGATAATATAATACCTGTTCTTGTGAGAATTAGTTTGTTTAAAGAATATGTCTTTGCTACATCTTTGATAATCCTGGAAATTATAAAATGAGAATGTGGCTAGTGAAGTAGGACACCCCTGAGGCATTGGGAACAGATTTTAAGGGGGCTTGGATCAAGGGTAGATCATGACAACAGTATCCTTAAAAATGCCTGGGCCAAACAAATGTGACTAAATGCTACTTTATAGGCTGCACAGCTATGGTATCTTTCTAGATTGTTTATGAGGATCAAAAGTTGATGGTTCCATTTTGTGGTGCCAGGTAAATTCCAGAAGGTAGTAGTGGTGGGAGATTTCTACTTCACCCCATGGTAAGTGTTCCATGAGATAGCACAAGGTTGTTGTCTCGTGTTGTTTATTATTATTTTTTGCATAAAGTTGGTGGGAGATGTCTGGGATGGTAGAGTGCATCATCATTAATGTGCTGGTGGCCTTTTTGATGAATTTCAGTGAGGTTGTGACATTCCTGAACAGAAATCTGGAGGCAATAATGAGCTGGATGAAGGATAACAAATTGAAGCTCATTACAGATGAGATGTTGACAGTGGGTGGTCCATTGAGGTGGATGTAAATCGGTTATCTGGATGGGCATCACTGCATTGCAGAATAATTTTTTTGTATTTTTGGTCCCAGTATTGTTGATTTAATACAGATTGTAGCTGTGGCTAGGAGTGTCTGCAACAATGCACAGGAATACACCAGAAGATATTCTGCTGCTGGAAGACATTTAAGCAAATGGACTAGGGGAGGACTTTGCCAATATTCCCAGTGGTCCACTGACCCCTGTAGGCACAGCAGGCTGCAGCAGCATTGCGGAAAGTTTACTTCTGGGAGTGTTGCTTTACTCATGCTAGTTATAATTTATTACTATGCATTGTGCGTGCTGATTGTGCCTTCTGCTGGAATACAAGTTCTTGCTTCCATCATGCATGCCTTGGTAACCTCTAGATTAGATAACTAATATATCCTTCATTCCTCTGAAGTCTGTGCGGAAGCTTCTGTTGATCCAAGTTCATGCTTGCTGTATATGAGGAGCTGGATTTTGTCAAACATGTTAGATGTTCGTCACAGGTCCAATTGACATCTACATTGACTTCTATAGATGGCAAAAGGTATTTAACATTTGGATTTTCTTTTGGTCAGTGTTGTTTTGGGCAACCACCCTCCTTATGGGTCTTGACAGAGCAACCAGGATATATCCTCTATAGAACTACAGTGCACTCTTTTTAGGTATTTGAATAATTTGATTAATTCTGCATGCTGCATACCAGAATGTTATATGCTTAAAAGTTTTAGTCTTAAAAGTTTAAAAGTTATGGTTCTCAGTAAATAGTTTCTAAGGAAAAGCCACTGTTTTGGATGTCTCTGTTAAATCTCTCTCGTCAGTCTGAGTCCAGCCCATTGAATGTTAGTGGGGGGTCCCAGGCAATTTCGTGGACATTGGAACCCACCAACATAATTTAAAGTTCTGGTTTGTTGACTTTTTAAACTTTCAAAACCATGAAACCAGTGGCCTTGTATATATTGCCCATGATCTAAGGTGATTGGAGGACTGTGTGTTCCACTACTGGCACTTTAAAGTTTTCTCAGTAGTAACCCTGAATATGTCTTTCATACAACAAAGGATGTAATAGGAGATAGTGTTCTGCCTTTCAGAAGGGCATGAAGTCCAACAAATTAAAAAAAAAGAGAGGAACAACACCTTTACTGCAGATGGAAATGCCATGGGGAGATCCATGTATTCTGCCCTGAGATTGCTGGAGAAAGGGCAGGGTTGAAATGGGTGGATAAATGCTTAAATGAAATGGTGATGGAAGCTTTTCAGGAGAAATTCATGTAGGTCAGTTTCACTGACAAGTAAAATTGTTTTACGTAATCTGTTAATTATAGAACTCCCAATATTTAATGCAGATCTGCATTGCACACTTTCTAAATATGGGCCTCTGTATTATATTTACCTAAATGTTCTGCCAAGTCTTGCTCCAATTGCAAAAACAATTGCAAATATCAGGATGTAATTATGGGTACAGTTTAGGCAGGCACATATTGAAATTGGTTCATTAGCGTTCCTTTAACATAGATGAGCTACGTAAATATGCTGTTAAATATAAATTGCCCTCTGAAATTGTGCAAAGGACTTAATTTTAATTTTTCAAAATTCAAACAACTAATTGGAAGAGAGAGTTCTAAAAATGAACATAGTGCATTTGAGGGGAAAACGTGTTGAATGTTGTATGAATTCAATATAGATAGCTCATTTTAAAAATATGATTGTGTTTAAGAGAAGAAATCTCATGGTTTCTTGAGCTAGGAGTAATGAGCTCATTATACAACCTTGTCCCTTATTAGGATGAAGTCCTTCCAAAAATTCTTTTTAAGAACTGGTAATTGTGTATCTTTGTCTACTGTGGAAACTCTCTGGTATTTACAAAATTAATTGAAGGTTGGTGGCCACAAATATATTGTCCACTGCTGGACTCATTAGACTTTCTAGTAGCAGGATCTTTTTTTTTTTAATCAATCATTGCAAATGATACTATTCTGGGATCTATACTATGAATCTGGCCTTGCATTGATGGTTGCATGGGTAATTCTGGAGTTATGGCAACTGATGAAATATCAGCTGATTATCAAATTGACTTTCCCCATGGGTAATGATGGATTGTTAATGCTGGCAAAGTTAGAGTTGTTCTTGGTTTTATAAAGAAATGTTCTGGAAGTGTTTTTTTGCAATTGAAGAGAGCATAAGAACTTATTATTTATACTTGGGAAGTTTTGTTGCTGGATGTACAGATAGAAGGTTTAGGATTCTAGCTATGTGACTGAGAAGAAGCAGGATCCAAGCATAAGAGTACTCAGGGACATACAAATAAGCAGTTTAGAAGAGAGCAAGAGGGAAGCACAACTCTTCCTGACTACTTGCCACTGCACAAATCCAGCTATTAAAGTATGTAGTAAATTACAGTTTAGGGCCTCAGATTATGAAGGGCCTCATTACTAAAAGTTACCATATGGTAATGTTATGGGGGTCTCTCAAACTTGACATAGTTTAGGGCCTCAGCACATCAAAATCCAGGCCTGGTTGAAAGGTATGTTTCATTGTAACCCATTACAAATCCACCCAGTTTGCTTAAATAAAAAGCGAAATATTTTGGAAGATGGGCTTTGTCTTTCTACATTCAAGATTGATTATTGTCCATAATCCTCCAGTATCACTTGACATTAAGTAGATGAAGTCTTACTCAGTTCACCAATCAATTTGTAGTAAGATTTTCTTTCCTTCTGACTTTTGTTTCAAATACTTAATAAATGAATTAACAGTCAGGAAGGACTAATATGGAAAAGATGTTATTAACAAATCTGCTAGAAGCTCTGTCTCTTGAATTATCTCCCTATGTCTCTGCTGAGACATTTTCTGTGGCTGTTCCCTCACTCCCTATCTTTTTCTGTGTCACTGAGTTATTTCCCTGTCTACTTTCCTCACTCACTGAATTCCACATATATTGGCCCTTTCTGCACTCTCCCTTTAATCCATGTTCACCGCAGTGTCCTCCAAGAAATTCTGTACTAAAATCGGATTCAACCTTATTCTTTTTTTCCCCTGTTCTGCACTAAAATTGAATTCAACCTTTTTTTTTATTTCAGGTTTTTTCCCCCCATTCTGGATTATGTTACTTCCCTTCAGCGGTTGGCCTGGTTTCAGCCCGCTGTTGCCCCCGGTTTTTTGGATGCTTGTCTTGCCACAGACTTAAATCACCTCCACTCAATCACTGAGAGAATCTGGAGTGGCAAGCAAATGCAGAAAGGACCACTGATGCAGCTTTAAAGTTACCCCAGCAGGTGCTTGCTTCACCTTAGCTATTGTTAGTAGCGTGTTTCAGAATTCAAAAGTGTAAAAGAAGAATGATTTTTACACTATTTCAGTAACTAAGAATGTAAACATCTTGATATCATTGCAACGATTAGCATAAGGTGCATGCCAGCAAAACGAGCAGCTCATTTTAGAAAGCTAATTAATGCTGCCTTTATTGTAACCAGGCTTGTGTTTCAGCGCATCAGTCAGCTATGCTGTCACGTTTCCTTGTACAAAGGGACAATTTTCTCTAATTGTGAAGAAATTAGGACAAAAGAGATTCTGATTGAGTCCCTTGTTCCTTGCAATAGAGCTGTGCTGTGTCCTCATTTAATGTGGTGTGACCAGTGGAAATTTGCAAATACATTTTTTTAGTCCCGATTCGCCTTCTTACCCAAAATACACCCCCCCCCAAAAAAAAATAAACAACAAAAAAACCTCAGAGTATCTATACTTCAATCCCTTTAAATTTAGGATTAGTATTGTAAGTAATGATATTTTCTGAATCTGGGTGGATATCAACTAAAACAGAGGTCCAGGGGCACTCTAATGAATAATAACATTTCTTCCAGAATAAAGTGGAATACATTTTGTTAGCCTTTAAGATGCCCCTGGACTCCTGCTTTATTTTGCTGCTACTGACCAGGGCTTTTTAAAGAGGTGCTGGAACGCTCGAGAAGGAAATGAAGTTTTCAATCTGTATACTGAAAAATCATGAGCTTTTAAACATTTTAAAAAGGATTTTGTCAAAAAGGTTCCAGAACTCCATTCCAGCTCATTCCCTCCAGGAAAGAAAGCCCTGCTACAGACCAGTGTGGCTGCCCATCTGGAATTACCCTGGTTGGATACAGTAACATGTTGTTAGTTTCTCTGGTTTTGTCTCTGTGGTCTAAAATGAATCAACTTCAAAGTCCAATGCACGAACTCTTAGCTGTTACAAGATGTTATTGAGATAGTAAAACAAATTACAGACATGGAAAGCATGTGGAGGAGTATGTGAAGTAATCCGATTTTTATGTGAACATCCTTTCAGATGCTCAAAGGAGAAACTAAACAATGAATAAGACAAAAGGGGCTTTATTTTATGTACAGACATGTAGGGCATAAGTAAATATTCACTGGATTTTCCCAAAGTGGTTTACAAAAGTAATAGATACAATGCAAATACAGTAGAAAAAGCATGGAATGTAAATAAAACAAAGTAACCAGCTATTTGGTGTAGTGGTTTGGTGTAGTGGTTAAGTGCATGGACTCTAATCTGGGAGAACCGGGTTTGATTCCCCACTCCTCCACATGCACCTGCTGATGTGACCTTGGGTCAGTCACAAGCTCTGGAACAGCTGTCCTTGAAAAAGAGCAGTTTGTGTCAGAGTTCTCTCAGCCCCACCCACCTCACAGGGTGTCTGTTGTGGGGAAGGGGAGGGAAAGGAGTTTGTAAGCCGCTCTGAGACTCCAAGTGAAGGGTGGGGTATAAATCCAATCTCTTCTTCTTCTTCTTCTTCTATAACTTGGGCCAGTCTTGAATCCAGTGACCCTGCTCAATTAATGGCACAAGCACAGGCCAAGACCTCTTTGGCTCTTGCCCTTATGGTCATGCCTCTGGCCATGACAAATTTTATATTTGGAGAGAGGAAGAACAGAGTGAGAAATACAGTTCAGATGTGGCCACTGGCAGCAATGATGGTCTGGCTCACAGTACAATCCTATGCAGAATTACTCCAGTCAAAGCCCATGGAAATAAAAGGACATAGACTAGTGTAACTCCTAAAGGATTGCACTGTAAGCCACTCAAGCAGTTGCTTGGAGCAGCATAATTGGTGTGTGTGTGTGTGTTGGTCAGACAAAGATCTTGGGCACTATCGGGTAGCCCCGCCATGGTATTTCCCCCTGACTCTGGAATGTGTAATGCTCTGCAGCTTTTTCTCGCTTCTGCCTCTCTTATCTAGCCAGTGGCCTTGAGCGCTCATCGCTTTGGCGCAAAGACTCTGCTGTCTCCCGCTCACCTCTGAACCATAAACCAGTTCCCCGCGCTCCACATTAATTGCTTATTGGCTCCTAGGTGTCAGGGGGTGTTGTATGAACCCACTATAATTACTATAGCCATTTTGTATGCCTCATTCCTGACTCAAAGAATCTAAGATGACTTCACCTTGCTCTGATCAATAAAGCTGAACCTGTTTAAGGACCTGCTGTTGATGCTGAGTTATTGAAGTACCTGACAGGCAGCAGAGCTGTAGTTAGCCAATGACAGGCATAGTTTGACATATTACAGAACTAGGGCTGCCAAGTCCCCTGAGCAACTGGTGGGGGATTTAACTTCCTCAGTGGGCCCTCATTGGAAACATACTGACATCACTCCCTGTGCACTTGGAAATGATGTCAGCACATTGCAGGGGGCATTTGGGCAAAATTCTATGGTTTAACCATAGAGTTTTGCTTAAGTGCCAGAGCATCCCCAGCAGCCCCCGGTTACAGGCTGACATTATTTCTGGGCACACAGTGTGTCAGGACGCTGCCAACATTCCACCTCCATTTCCAGCCATTCCCACACACACACACACACACCGCTAGCCAGGCAAGCAGCAGCACGAAATGCCTCCTAGTGGTGGGGTCTTGGTAACCCTGCACAGAACATGTCCAGCACCTGAAATAATTTGTACTCCCGCTCTTGCTGATCCTTGCTGGGGTAAGGTGCCATCAACAGAGAACTGTATACCAAACATCTCAGGCTGAGGAACTATTCTGAATGTGAATGCAAAAATCTGTTAAGTGTGAGTCTGGCATTTTTGCAGGAGAGGAATGAATTAGGTCCATTTTTGAACAAATGACAAGGTAAGGTCATGAAGAGAAGCAAATCCAGCTAAGGCCTGGAATCACTTTTATTTCTTTGAGTGGTTTTGCTTATAATCTCTTCTCATGACTGGATTATTCCAGGCTTTCTGGCTCAAATCCTTTTTGGGGTTTGAACGATAGCTGCGATTATCCTGTTCCCTCTGAAACGTATGCAAAATCCCATATTCATGTTTTACAAGGGCAGCAGTTTGCCTTGATTACAGACCTACCCTGCATGGTGACCTTTCTGATGATGCGACATATGTCCTGCTCAGTGGATCTAGGCTATGGTAATCAGGCTCCTGACACAAGCGGCAATTTATTGATCACATTGTCCCCAAAATGCTTCTCTTGTTGCATTGCCTCTGCTCTCTGTTCACATGCTGATTTGAAATTGTTATTCCACACTCAGCGTTGCTTTTTCTGAGCTGGCACCATTTCATTTGTTAGGGCCCAAGTTGGAAAATCATTGAAAGCCTGGCTTCTCTCCCCGATTGTCTCCTTTACACTGTTTTGCTAGACTAATAACCCATTTCTGTTCAGCTGAAGTATATGGATTTAAGCTGCTGTAGCCCCATTTATTTCAATGACAGCTCATCTATGTATCTTAAGGCAAGTCCTTGTGTGCTGATATAGCACTTCCAATCCCTGAAAGCAGCTGCCCTGACCCCACACTGTTCCTTTGATAGGCTCTGCAATTGGGGCAGCAAAGACTCACCAATAAGAGAGCTAGTTTTGTGTAATGGTTAACGATTTGGACTAGGATCTGTAAGACCCAAGTTTAGATCCCCATGAAATGACCTTGGACCAGTCACTCTCTCTTATTCTAACCTACATTTCTACACCTATTGTTTGCCTGAAAGGGAGTTTGAGTATATGATGAGTGTTTTCTACTCTCCTTTAAGTACTGTCCACTGGCCTGATTTTGTTGGCCTATGAATCTTGCAGTTGTTCCCTCACATGTTGTTATGACTATTAAAGCCATGCCTTGAACTGGTAATAGCTTTCCCACTGAGAAAGAAAGAAAGAAAGAAAGAAAGAAAGAAAGAAAGAAAGAAAGAAAGAAAGAAAGAAAGAAAGAAAGAAAGAAAGTCTTTCTGAGTTGAGTGTTTTGTATTTCACTAAGACCCCAGTTAGGGTTGCCAGCTGTGGGTTGGGAAATTCCTGGGGATTTGGGGGTGTAGCCTGGGTTTGGGGAGGGGAGGGACCTCAGCAGAGTATTATGCCACAGAATTTGCCCTTCAGAGCAAGTGTTTCCTCCAGGGGAACTGATCTCTGTAGTCTGGAGATCGACTGTAATTCCAGGAGAACTCCAGGTCCCACCTGGAGGTTGGTAACCCTAACCCCAGTAGATTATTGCTAGAGAACGTCATGTCATTATAATGAATACAACATAATACAATAAACTGGCACAGATAGAACCTCCATAATATATTATCTGTAATAATGATTGTTTGAGAACTTATAAAAGCAGGCAAATGGAGAGAGACAATGCAGCCTTTGTTTAGCTTTTACTAGGGATGGGCATGAACCAGAAAAATGTGGTTCAGTTCATGGTGCACCCACAAACCAAACCGTAGACTGTCATGGACAAAAACCCATTTCTATGAGCTGAACTGGTTTGGGAAGTTCATGATGCGGTACCCTCCCCCCCCCCCCCGCGCTGGAGACACCAAACTTGCAGCAGATCTCCAGCAGACTCTCCTGTAACTGTCCTCCAATGTTGGTGAGGATTGGATTTACAGGGTTAAAGTTATGCCCCCCCTCAAATAAGGTGCCCCCATACTCCTTTGTTTCCAATGGAAGGGGGGGGATAGCAAAAAAAGCAAGGGCAAAAGCCCGGCAGAATAGAAACAGAATCAAAGTCCCTGAGAATCTCTCCAGTAGAAACTGAAGGTGGGGAGCAATTTTGCCAACCCAGAAGAACCAGGGCAGTGTGCCCTGAGACCACCTGAGACCCAAACTAAAACCAGTGTGCAATGATACATGTAGACATGGTAGCTCCAAGACCTGAAACATATATAGGTGTGGTGGCTTCAAGCCCTGAGAAGTAAGTAGATGTGATGGTTTGAAAGACTTAAGAAGTAGTTAGACTTGGTGGCTTGAAGCCCTAAGAAGTTACATGTGGTTGCTTGAAGCCCTGAGAAGGGAGTAGATATGGTGGATCAAAAGCCCTGAGGAGGAAGTAGATATGGTGGCTCAAAAGCCCTGAATCCACCCCTAACTCCCAAACCAAAAAGTTTGCAATAACATGTCTAGATCTGGTGGCTCCAAGGCCTGAGTCAATCCCTGACACACAAAGCCCAAAGAATGCAATGATATATGTAGACATGGTGCCTGGAAGCCCTGAGATGGAAGTAGATGTGGCGGCTCAAAAGCCCTGAGTCCATGCCTGACACCCAGATCCCAAAGCATGAACACCTTCACCCAGGGCTGACACCCAAACCTCAAAGTGTGCAATGACGTATGTGAACATGGTGGGTCCAAGCCCTGAGTCCACCCCAATACCCAAATACAAACCAGTGTGCAATGATGTATGTAGAGGTGGTGGCTGGAAGCCCTGAGAAGGAAGTGGATATGGTGGTTCAGAGCTCTGAAAAGGAAGTAGATGTGGTGGGTCAAAGCCCTGACAAGGAAGTAGATGTGGTGGGTCAAAAGCCCTCAGTCCACCTCGATGCCTAAAACCCCAAAGTGTGCAATGACATATGTAGATTTGGTGGCTGGAAAACTCTGAGAATGAAGTAGACACTGTTGGTCAAAGCCCTGAGATGAAAGTAGACACTGTTGGTCAAAGCCCTGAGATGAAAGTAGATGTGGTGGGTCAAAGTCCTGAGATGAAAGTAGATGTGGAGGGTCAAAGCCCTGACAAGGAAGTAGACATGGTGGCTTGGAGCCCTGAGAAAAAAGTAGATGTGGTGGCTCATAAGCCCTGACACCCAGATCCCAAAGCATGAACACCTTCACCCAGGGCTGAAACATGAAGCCAGTACCCGAAATAGAGACAGAAGGTTGGGCATCCCCTTAGGTACCCCCATGTCAGCAGGGAGGGTTTAATGAATGTGAGTACTCAGCCAAGGCTAGATCTGGTGGCTCCAAGGCCTGAGTCAATCCCTGACACACAAAGCCCAAAGCATGCAATGATATATGTAGACATGGTGGCTGGAAGCCCTTATATTTATTTATATATACTTTCAATTTGTACCCCGCTCACTCCCGAAGGGCTCTGAGTGGCTTACACGGTGCATGGTGCAGAGACCTATGCAGAAACCCTAACTATGGCCACAGTATGTTTTTCTCCTGTGCGTCTTCCGCGGCCTCTTGCTGTTCTTTCGGCTCTCTGGCGACTCCTCTCAGGGGCTGTTGGTTATGGGCCCTGGTACGCAGCCGCGGTGGGTGTCACAACGTCCTTGTGGCTCCGGATGTCCTCCTGCTGGCCACGTCATCAGCTGCCGAGCCAACCGCCTCCTTGGGATGTCGCTGCCTCTCTTCATCTCCTCCGTGCTGACCGCCGCCATGTCACCACCGCTTCTCGATTCCTCGCTCGGCTGGAGCCCGTGTTCGAGGGAGGGGTACCCCCCATCCTCTTACGGAGAGGTACCCATTTACCTAGTTGCCCCGAGGGGCTTTCGGACTGCTGGGTTGGCAGGAGCTGGGGCAAGGGTCGGGAGCTCACCCCGATCATGGTGGTATTCGAACCGCTGTTACAGCTGTTCGAGATGACTATTTCTACAGGCATTTAACTGCCTGTGTCACCGCCCCCCTGAGATGGAAGTAGATGTGGCGGCTCGAAAGCCTAGCGGTGGGGGCTCAGAAGCAGTGTTCCCCCTAAGCTCAGTTAGTGTGAGCTAGCTCACAGTTTCTTAGCCTGCAGCTCACACATTTTTGTCTTAGCTCAGGAAGGATGGCTCCAGAGCAAACTAATTTATGCAGTAGCCACATTGCTTGCTTACAACTTTAATGCCAGTAGCTCACAAAGTAGAATTTTTGCTCACAAGACTTCACAGCATAGAAGGAACATTGCTCAGAAGGTCTTCAAAGTGGAAGAACACCCTCTCACTCTGGACACTGGTGGGACGGCAGGAGAGGAGATTCACAGCCATGCAACAGGTCGGCCCAGAAGAAGGCCTTGCATGACCAGTATTCAAGGGGATTGTCCAAGGTAGGCTTGGGGGACTTGATGAGGTACTCCCTCACCATCACCTCTGCTGAGTCCCCAGCCATGGCACACCTGTCCACCATTGCTGCTGACCTCCCACCTCACCATCAACAGCCAGTAGTGGGGCTTCTGCCTGGTTGGGCTCTTGGAGTTAGGGGTGCTAGTCTGTGGCTCCTCATCCCCCCCTTTTCTTCCCCCAGCTTCTTCTACCTGCTGTTCCCTCTGACCATATCTGCAAGCCTGAAGCCTTTGTACTTCTCTACAGAGCACATGCTTCCACTCTATGAGCTCTGTGTTATGGAGAGCAATGCTTCCTTTGATATGTGGGTCGCACATACAGGTCAGATTGTACTCCTGATATTTGCTGAGAGGATACAGCCTGGTGGAGATGCCCAACTGTAACCTCTCTGCCAAGGCTCAGATCCATGAAAGTGCAGCCATTTATTTGGGGTATACGACCACACGAAAATGGAAATACAGCAAATACAGTTGCGCAAACAAATAACCAGAATAGTCTGCCACGCTGTACAAATCACAGTTGAGACTACTGTCTTCTTATACAGTTCTACTTACAATCATAAATGATACACATAACAAATGGTTTTGCCACCATGCATAAATGGCATCTGCACCAGTTAAATAGTGACTTAATAGTCCTTGAAAGTACAAGTCTCTCTTCAGAATGATGCGGTCACCAGCTCATGGTACAGGGAAGAGTTTCCAAAAGAAAACACACGGTAGATGGCATGATCTCAAAACTAGATGTAGCATGAACCAGAGGAGTGGTGAGGGCACATCTAGGTTGCTTTGCCATTTCTTAGGGCTTCATCAGGCTGCTTTTCTTAGTGCTGGAGCTCAACCCAGCTCTGGACAGATTCAAAATTACATGAAGTCTACAAGTACGTTCCAAATAGCTAGGAATCAGGCTCGGATCACCAGCCTGGTAGACTTCATGACCAGTGCCCCTGCGGATTGAAACATGGTGGGCAAGTTTCACCAGCTCATGGTCCTCTGCATGGGAACAGAGTACCAGGGAGCCAGGTGGTACAGCAGCCAATGAAAGACTACATCCTCAATGAGAGAGAAGGGTTGGCCATCCATGGCAATCATCTCACTGATGAGGTGAGTGAGTGCTTCTTGAGACCTCCCCCTTGCACATTTGGGTGGCACTCTGAGTGTCCCTGGGAACATGACCTCTTGGAGGGTGGCCTGCCTTGAGGTCCCAACCACAGCACTCAAAGCATGGGGAGCCTTTCTCAGAGGGGCCACCTGCTCCCCCTCCACTTGTCCCTGATGAGAGGGAGTGGGACTCTTCCTCTTCCCATTGCTCACCAATCCTTCCTCCAGTGGCAGCAGAGTGGGATGCACCCTTTGCAGGTGCTTGTGGAGAACAGAGAAAGACCGACATTGGGTGTTTGTGCCCCTGCAGATATGGGTGTGGCACACCTGGCCCTCTGCCACACAGAGTAACTGGGAAAGGTGTGGAAATGTTTCCACAGGTTGTACTGGACATGGGGCCCCATGATTTGAGCAGGTGGGACTAGGCACAGCTGCTTTCTGGCACTGGGCTGGGAGGTGCCAGAATGGGGTGTTCTTGGGGCAGCAGGAGCAGGAGGGAGTTGGGACCTGGGAGGGAAAGATGCTCCCCCCCCCCAAAGGAGAGAGCAGAGTAGATCACTAGCAGGAGAGGTGTGCGGGAGGGAAGGCACAATAGCTAAGCCCCTGTGCTGAAAGTCAGAGCCCAGAGTCCACTGCACCCTAAACCCAAACCCCAGCAACAGACAGCAGATTAAACGAACTGAAAGCAAAGCAATGAATCAGCACTGCTGGCTCTGTGCCTCTCATTTGCTTTACCAGCCAACAAAGCAGGGGAGGGAGGAGAGCTCAGTTCTGAGCCCATAGACCACAATGAGAACTCTGTTATTAGCAGCCAGCAGTGCCTGTTAAATTTTGGACTCTCCTATTAGTGTTTCCAAGGCTGGAGAATTCTGCCCCCATTGTTGCCTTGGAGTTTTGTAAACAGTTTAATTGATCGACACCAGTCTGTCACCACTCAAAAACCACCACGAACTGCACTAAAACTGTGTGAAAATTCATGATGGTAGAGCCTCCATGGACATCACTTCATGGACCATGAACTGGTCAAAGTTTGTCATCATGAATTCTAATTCACGACCCAGTTCATGTCCATGCCTAGTTTTTACTTAATAGGTCCCTTCCCCCATCTCAATCCAAGAGAGTGTATTAAGTTATGTACTAAGTGGAGGGTATATTGGCATTCCTCAGACATGTATTTTGTTATTAAAACTCTGTTTGAATTTTCAGTATTCCAGCATTGAATGTAGCATGCAAAACAATGACTTGGGGACAAAGTGAACCCACAGAGTATGAAATAAAGTGGCTGCTTTATATTACCTTGCACAAGGTTGCTTCCAGATAGAAATGCTTCTGTTTCAGCAACATAAGTATAACCTAACTAGACAGTCTACAGTAAAGGAGTTAAAATATATATATGCTCGGATATAAAAATCCCAAGTCAGGTATTGAAAGCAAGAATGTGGCATTGAAAAGAAATGCTCCGTTTTTAAAATTCATTTTGAGTTCCTCTGACCCATATGAGGGCTGCACACATTGTATAATTTAAGGAAAGAAACCTGGCAGGTTTACAGGCAATTTATATCACAAATCCCTCTATTTCCAGCTTTCCCCTTTTTTTCAGGAGCACCAGACGCTGAGCAGTTTCTCAGATTTACAATTTACAACTGTTGTTGCACAGGGACCCCAAGGCAATCATGTTATATGACAGGATGGCATGCCCTACTCTTTATCTCCAAATGTTATTACCTGTTGGCTGAAGTAAAATGGCCCTGGAACTTTGACCCAACAGTTCTGCAAAGCTGGCATCCAATCACAGTAAGTTTTGGGGAAGGGCCAACGGCATGATGCATTGAAATGCATGTAACCAAACACTGATATCATGCATGTGCTAAAAGAGAAGCAGTGTCAGGAGGGGAGAATCCGGAGTAGAGAAGCTTTGAAATGAACCGACACTTGGCCCTTCTCCTCCCTTCCCCTCTACTTTCCCTTGGTTTCCCCCAAGTTGTTGTCTCTCCCACACAGTCCCAAATATGTGTTTGTCATAATTAACATTTCCATTCATTACAATAGATGGGATATCCTTGCATGAAAAACCTTTTCTTCTTCTTTTGAGGAGGGGTCATGGCTCAGTGCTAGAACATCTGCTTTGCATGTGATAGGTCCCAGGTTCAATCCTTGTCATCTTCAGGGTTTTTTTTAAGGGATCAAGTATTAAGTCATGTGAAAGACTGAGATCCTAGGAACCTTTGCCAGTCTCAGTAGACAGTACTGACATAGATAGACAACCAATGACCTGAGTCTGTATAAGAAAAGTCTATGCATTTGCTCTGCTGAAATTAATGGAAAAGTGTTCATGGTTGAGGAAACTGTGTAAGCAAAAAACTGGAGTACTGTATGCCTACTGAATAAACCTCAAGATATGGGCACAAAGGTAGGAAGCAAGAATCAACATACTTTTCATTTATCTGCTATACTTTCATCACATCATTACATCAGTGAGCTCAAAACACCATCCATGATTCTCTTTCTTCCATTTTGTCCTCACAAAAAGCCCTGTGAGGTAAGCTAGGCAGCCAGTCATTGTGATGCAGTTGTCAGAATGTTCGGCCACGGTCACATGGACCTCTTATCGCACTAGTTTTCCCGCAGTTCTTCTATCCGTGACATATTATATCGCTTGGAGGTGGTCAGATGGTCCCCCTGTCTTCTGCTTCACTCGCGCGAAGTACAGATCACACAGCACGCCGTCCCTGCGGTGGCGCGGTTTTTTTAAACCTGTGCATGCACTTGGGCGTACATACAAACTAAGAAGGCCAAAATAAAAGCTAGCGCCTGTTTGCACGTGCGCAAAACTTAAACCAGAAACACAAAAAAGGGGGGTAGCGTGGTCACGGCGGATTGCTGTCTAGATGCCAAAACCGCGGATACAAAGCGCGAGATACTGGAAAACACCTGTTCCGACGGGTGTCAGAAAACGCGGATAAAAAGAGTGGAAACTGCGGGACTGAGCCCGCTTCGGTGTGGGAGGCGGGTTTGCCAATATGAACAGGAAACTTTAATGCGCGAGGGATCAGCAGCGAAGCCCGCACTAAATGTCCGTGTGACCTGACCCTTCAACTAGAACTGTGGCAAATCTAGGTTCAAATCCCTTCTTGCCGTGAAACTCACTGGGTGACCTGGGCCAGTAGTTCTCATTCAAACTAACCTACCTCATAGGGCTGTTAGGAGATAAACTGAAGGTTGGAGAGGCATGTATGCCTCCCTGAGCTTCTCTGAGGGAGGAGGGGATAAAAATGTGAAGTTAAAATATGACAGTCAGCAACTGGCCCTAGGTCACCTTGTCAGCTTTTAAGCAAAATGAGGATTTGAATTCGAGACTAACTATTATACCATACTGGCTCATTTCTGTGTGATGTATAACTTAACATACATTAATTCAGGAGAGGTCCTTTTTGTAGACTTTGTGTATCTAATTTCTCATGTGCTTGGCTCAATCTTGAATTAAGATGAAGGCAATGTCAGCTCACAAACCACATTTCTGAAGCAAGTCACAGCAACAGTTCTTTGGGGAAACGATTGCTCTTCTGAAACGTCAAGCTCATTTTTGGTCCTAGGAGGTTAGATCAGTCATATTCCATGTCATGTCATATCTGAAATGCCGAGGAAATAAAGTATGAAACTTGCCAAAAATGACGCATTACAATATGGCAGAGTGTAAACCAATGTTTCAGAACATGGCAGCTTGGGAATCAATTTATCTACTCGTTGGTGTAATCTGTTGTGAGACCAATTTATTAAAGTTATTTCTTTTCCCCTTCTTCAAAATGTTTTGCAGGGGTTGTAAAGGCTCTCTGCTCTAGCAGTTTCCCTTTATTTCAATACTGTTAGGCACAGCTTTTTTCCCCCTAGCACAGAAATGGGGACCAATCTCTCAAAATACATGCAAATGTATACAGTGAAGGCAACGTTACAAACAACAGAAAGTGACAAAATCCAGAGGATTGTAAGGAAGGTCATGGATTGCAGCTACACCATGGCCCTTGCTTGAATTATCCCCAATCATGGATACAAATGTGTGATTTCTCCTTCAACTTATGTTCTCAATAAGTTTAATACATTGCTGTGTGTTTGCATAAGTAATGTGTCTGCTGATAATGCATGGCTGGCAAATTGTATGTGGTTCAGGTTTTGAAGTGCCACTGGATCCATTAATACATTTATATTACAAAAGAATAAGGCAAGTTGATAGGCTTCTCCTACCAATTTGAGGATGAGTGATTATTGTGCGTAGCCAAAGGCAAAGCTGTCGGGATTCATGATCTTTCTTTAAACTTTTCTATTTAATGTTGTAGGTTTGTTAATTCTAAAGAAAAGAGCAGGAGACAAAGGCATTCTTTACTTACAGTGTGGGACAGTCAGTCGGTTAACATCAGCAAGTATCTCATGCAACACCAAATAGGTATTTCTGGCAAAAAGAAAAAAATGGTTATGAATGTCGTAGATCCATGTCGTTCAGAGGTATTTTGATTTATCCAGCATGGTGTAATGGTTAGAATCATGAACTAAGATCTGGGAGACCCAGGTTCAAGTTCCTACCCTTCCATGGAAGTTCACTGAGTCACCTTAGGCCAGCCACTCTCTCTCTCAGCCTAGGTAGATGTTGACCATACATGAACACACAAGAATCTGCCATATACAGAAAAAGACCCTTGGTCTGTCAAGGTCAGTTCTGTCTATTCAGACTGGCAGCAGCAGGGTCTCAGGCAGAAGTCTTTTGTATCACCTACTATTTGATCATTGGAGATGTTGGGGATTGAATCTGGGGCATTTTGCATGCAAAGCAGAGGTTCTTCCACTGAACCACAGCCCCTCCTCTCCATTGTAAGGATAAAATGGAGGAGGGGAAGAATGAAGTTGTAAGCCACTTTGGGCTCCCATTGGTGAGAAGTGCAAAGCAGAACAATCTAAATAAATCCAATTCAGCATTTGAGTATATAAAGGAAGTCAGAGATGTTAGCCGAATTGCTTTATTTACAGCAATTGGCAATTTATAAATGGGTTATTGCCAATTTATACCAAGGTCCTGTTCCCACCAAGGGTTACCAGTAAAGGATTCGAGGCTGTTGTGGTTAAAATAGATGTCTTTTAACTAAAAATATATCTCATACAAACAATACTGATGCGCTCACACATTCAATCAAGTTTCTAATAATTACAGTAGGAATTAAGTACAGTTGCAATAGCAGGTGGGGGTGATGATGGGCAATACTTATCTGTCTTGAAGCTTGGTTGTTCCAATGAAGAATGGAGGGGAAGAAATGGAAACAAAGGGAATTTACACATTACCAGAACCAGCCGGAACATGTGGGCAGTAGAGGCAAGGGTTGGGGATAGCAAGTGGGACTCAAGAGGAGTAAAAGCAGACAGGGGTTGTTGCAGGGGAGATGCTATCTGGCCAGGTAGGAGGGGCCAGGTGACTGGTTCTCTCCTTTTATAGGGGGTCCAAGAGATGGGTGGTAACTGTGCCAACCTCTTGACCCACCTACCTGTTAGTCTGCCCCCAAAACAATCCTATTGGTTGCATGTGGGAAGGGGTGGTTACCTAAGAGGGGTGGCCAATATTGTAACCTAAAACCTTACTCAGAGTATGGCATCTGGACAGGTGTGACATTCAGGCGTCAGGATGCTTCATTGTAGTGCTGATGAAGCTGGCCAGTTCCATTGATAACCAAATGTCCATCTGACAGGAAATTCCAGCTCAGGAACAAAGCAGGCGATGGATAGTACGTGACTATAAGCAGCTTTGTCATGGGGGCTGTCTCTTCCTAGAGTTGTTGTTTCATTGCTCACAATAATGGAGGTTTGTGCTTCTTCACCAGGCTGGGTAACTGTGTAGCTGAAACCTTATTTACATGTAAGGTATGTGCAGGCACCCTCTATGTGTGGCATCACAACAGGTGACCTAAAGTGTACAGCGTTCTGAGCCTATGTGTGTATGCACAGTCCATTGTGTGTAGCAATAGATAGTTCATAAAGCAAATATCAGGCTTATTCTCTAACAGTGAGCCAGTGTAATGTAATGCTTTGACTGTCAAGCTAGGACAACACAGGTTCCTTACTTGGTCCTTAGAAACTGCACTTGTTCCAAACAATAAAATTAGTTAAATCAGTAATTTTAACTGCTATCATTCATTATATGAAACTTAGAAGGAACAGTTCTAATCTAAATTTATACCCAAGAATTAGAATGGAATGAAGTTTGCAATATTTAGAGTTAGTTCACATCCAGTGGGGTGCAGTAGTTAGTCAGGCTAGGATTTGAAATGCCTGGGTTCAAATCTCCATTCAGCCATGAAATTCACTGGCTGACCTTAGACTGCTCACTCTCTCTAAGCCCAAATGAGCCCAAATAATCACACAGGGTTGTGAGGATGAAATGGAGGAAAATGTACATGGCCCTGAGGCCATCTCAGAGGATTTATCTTCAGCTCACAACCAAGCTTCAATAGGAAACAATGAAGGATGGGGGCACCTCCTTCTGTGGCCTATATAATTGAACCCCCTGGTCCTTTTTTTAAAGATGTGTGTGGTTTTTTAGGAGAGGGACCAGCAGCTATGCTGCAAATTTGGTTCCTCTACCTCAAAAAACAGCCCCCAAGAGACTCAGATACCCCTGGATCAATTCTCCATTATAGCCTATGGGGCCCATTGGCTATAATGGTCCCCAAAGGCTATAATTGAGCCAGGGGAAAAAATGATTTTTTTGCACATCCCTATTATGTTTTTTGGTATGATTTGTAAGCTGCCTTGAGTCACATGGAAAAGTGGGATATAAATATCTGAATAAATAAGTAGTTTGGGCAAGTTGATAACATTTAAGCAACTTCCTGTTTGTTAGGTGGACTTTCTCCATCAACTCTGCTGCTGTCCCCAAGCCTGGGGAGGTTCTCAGTCTCTGTTGCGGGCCTGCTGTGGCTTTCTCTCCCTCTCCATTGACACTGCAGCTCCCTGCCCATTGCTGTTGCTGCTGCTGAATGGGAGGCACATTTTTACGTTGTCTGCACACAACACTTTTGTTTTCAGGGGGATTTATACTCCCCAGATGTTTTTAAAAACTGTTTAGGTTTTTCTGAGAACCCTGGGGGGTCACTCAACTTTGCAAAAAAACTGTTTTGGGTCAGTGTGTCCTCTAACTGTGGATTTAGGTATCCGCAGATAGGGGGCACACTTGAGAAATAGTATATAAATAGACCAACCAACACTGCCCTTGGCAGAAATAAGACATCCCACTGATTTTGTCCCAGATTTTGAAGCCATTTTGTATTCTGTTCTTGTGAGAAACCACATCAGAGCTTTGGGATCTAACCAGCTAATCCATTTAATACTTATTTAATTATTGCAGTGCTCCATTTTATAAACATCCATGAACTACTTATATGGAACTGATACCTTCTCATTGCCCAGCACAGTATACCACCTGCACAAAATTTAATCAAGAAGAAAATTAATGTGTAACATTGTAAGAAAAATTACACTGCCTATATGGTAGCAATTTTCCTCCATTCACAGCTAATAATGTAATGTAAATGAATGGCATTTTACATATTAAATTTACAGTTTCATTATGTTCCGAGTGGAAACATGTGGAAGAAAAATTTAAATATGTCTGTATCATTTCATGTGAAAAGGCAGCCTGCCTTGAGCGGTATTATTCATGTAATATATTCAGTCGGATAATAAAATACATGTGGAATTTGGAAACAACCCCAATGGCCTCTAGTTAATCCCCAGGTCAGTAAGTACTTATTGACAATAGAAGCTTTGTTCCTAATGTTCCTTTCTGCTTGCAAAAGGCACTTCTGCTCTTGGAAAGAGGGAGAGAATTTTTTTTTAATTTTCATTCTCCCCCTTTTCATTCTTTCTTCTCACTGAAGCCCCCCACTTCAGCCCCACTGTTGTTCCCTGAGGGTCCCCTGACCCATGCTGGCAGAATTTTCATGGAACATCAAAGACAGCAGCAAGCAGGGAGGCAGCTACTATTTATGCAGTGTTGTTCTGTTTTCACTGCCTAGGATCCAAGCCTAAAATCTTTACATGCCAAATGTTTCCCATGAAATAAATTCCATTGAATTGATTTATTTCCATTTCAGCAATAAAATCTGGACAATCAGATGGATCCAAACAGCTTTTCAGCTGTTGAAAAAAAGGGAGAAATGGTTCCCTCTTGACTACCAAAAAAGATGTTCTGGTGGTCTTGGGACCTTCATGGACAAAAGCCTTGTACAGTGAAGGCTATAGTTAAAAGAGGAACTAAGTGAGATGGAGTGAAAAAGTCAGCTGGATCCAATCCACTGTTATTGACACCCATAAACTATTAAAATAAATGGGATTAAAGCATCCCTTACTTTCTCTGAGCTTTTATTTCAGTCAGCAGCCACTACCTGTACCCAGATCAGTGCCAAAATCTAAGTGTTTACAACAGCTCTTTATTTTCCATTTCAGCTCAAGATTGTTACAAAAACACTCTGGGTCTGTGTATTCTCACATGCATGTTGTATGATTGCCTGCATGTGAAAGTATGTTTCTCTTCATGCCACAACCCCAAGTTATAAAACCCAGCATACTGTGTACCCAGTGCCTTGGGGAACCCTGGTAATGCTGCTTCTGAGCAAGTACAAAGGCAGAACTTTCCCATTACTTTACCACCCTCCTGTGCATGCATGTTCTTAGCATGTATAAGCTGTCTACGTACATGAGTAGGATTTGAATCACAGCCTGCTTTAATACACAAGAAGGAACCTTATTACTAAAGATTAAACTAGAACACAAGCATGGAAAATGTAGTGAGTACAGATCTTAGGAAAATCCTCTGTCTTCTTGGTGCTTGGGGGGGGGGGTCAACAGTGGGAGGACTTCTAATGTCCTGGCCCCACTGGTGGACCTCCTGATGGCACTGGTATTTCTGGCCACTGTGTGACACAGAGTGTTGGACTGTATGGGCCTTTGGCCTGATCCATCATTGGTGTCTCTTATGTTCTTATATTCTTAATACAAAAATAATAGAAAAACATAACGCTCCAATGCAAGACAGTTACCTTAGGGGGAGGGGCAAACAAATCCCCAAACTCCCTACTGTCCCTTTGAAATCCCACTCCCCGCATAGGACACAGTATCTGGGTAAAATATTTGAACAAAGAGCAAAGGAAGATTCCACCTTTTAAACCTTTCTCTATGCTCCTCAATCCAGAGTTAGGAATCCTGTCCCTTGTAGGAGATATTCCATACTCCTCCAATCAGGTTACCTGGCATGTGGTTCACATCTCCCTTACCTCCATCAGCTTTTTTCTGACTATCACCCATCCTTTGGTAGGTAAACCAAAACTGGCTATCTCCAAGCGGAAATTCAATTCTTGTTTCTCCTGACTTTCTGGCACATTTTTATTGCCTTCATCTTGTGGAATTAAACAGTTGTCATGGTATCAGGGATTCTTTGATGTGCTGTAAGACATTGTTGTGGATCTCTTGACAAAAATACGTAATCTTTCATTAAAAATTGCCTCCATTCCTGAGGACTGAAAGGTAGCTAATGTCACTTCCATCTTTAAAAAGGGTTCCAGAGGAGATCTGGGAAATTACAGGCCATTCAGTCTGACGTTGATACCAGGTGAGTTGGTGGAAATTGTTATTAAGGAAAGAATTAGTAGGCACATTGATGAACAAAAACTATTGAGGATGGGTTCTGTAAGGGAAGAGCTTGTCTCACTAACCTGTTAGTGTTTTTTGAGGGAGTGAACAAGCATGTGGACAAGGGGGACCCAATAGATGTTTACCTTGACTTCCAGAAAGCTTTTGATAAAGTTCCTCATCAAGGCTCCTAACTAAACCCAATAGTCATGGGATAAAATGACAAGTCCTTTTGTGTATCAATAGCTGGCTAATTAATAGGAAACAGAGAGTGAGTATAAATGGGGCAATTTTCTCAGTGGAGGGTGGTAAGCAGTGGGGTACCACAGGGATCAGTACTTGGTCCTATGGATGTTCCAAAATGATTGCATAGTTGTAGAAATAACAGAATATCTATAGTGGAATTACTGGAATAGCAGTGCAACCATTGAAGAGTCAGCACCCAACATAGTCAGATATCAAATACCCAATTTATAAACTCTGATTATTTTATTGTGGCTGCAAGGTAGTAAAAGCAGGTAGGTTTAAGTCATTCCTTTCCACAGGATATAAGTTCATGAATGTATATGGAAATCACCTTGATTTCAGAGATGTGAAAGGATATTATGGTGCCCAAGGCGGGGGGGGGGGGGGGGAAGCAAATTGAGCCTGTCGTGATGGTAAAAATGTGAACCAAATGAACTAAATGAAATGAGTGACAATCTGGTGTCCTTGAATATTGCTCTAAATCATCCTACCTGAGGCTGGTTGTCTCATCTTCCCTAATGGTGGGCCTGTTCAAATTTGAGTTTCACTGACCCTTCTACTTTTTCTGAAATACTCCCTATGTTTGGATCATGTATTAAGATGACTGGGTGATTTAAGCATTGTGTCCATAAACTGTGATGCCATTTTATTGACCTACAAATTGAAGTAATATGCCTAATATTTTACTAATCAGAATTATCTAACTGTCGCATGGACTGGACTGGCTAGTTAGCAGCAATCATAATAATTTCAATATTACACTGAAAGTGACATTTAGACAGTTACAGGAATCCATTTAGACACTGTATGTTTAACTATTAGTGACTGCTAGGGGCACCTTGATCACTTTAAATTGCAAAAAGGGATGAGATTTAGCCAAGATATGTGCTGAGTGGCTTTGTAAATCTAGCCCTTGGTTGTTATTGATTATCAGTAGCATTTATGTCACTGAAAATATACCTTGCAGTCTTCCTAGGCTGGCCAGTGGATATTGGAAACACGATGGAATGGACTTTAATTGTTGCTTACGCCAGGCACCACAGTGTCATAGAGCCATTCAATAAGTGTGCCCAGTATTCTTTGCCTGGATTCCAACTGTCTTTCCACAAATGGGTCCAAATTAAGCAATGCACCATAGATTTTCAAGAGTAGCTCTGGTGTTGTCTCCCCCCTCATACCTGCATTTTTAATGCAATCGATGTACATGTAGTATTCCCAGTTCTATACTCAGTTATCATAAAATGCAGGTCCAAAAACTGAAATGTCACCATCAGCCTTGGTCTTTTCACTCTCCTGATCATCAAGGAAGAGTCTATTTTCCTTGTTATGCGCTGGCTAGCACCAAAGACCTCCAGAGAAGCTTTTCGTAGTAAAATCCAGACTGAAGACTGTTGCGATGGTAATCTTCTGCATACTCCTCACTTTGTAAATGCCTTTTATTTCCCATTAAACTAGTCATCATCCTTGGGGAAACTCCATCATTCTGCTGTCCTCGAAGCCACGCTGCTCTCCTCCTATGCCATCTCAAGGTTTTCTCTCCTCATGCTTCATGAGCTGCTGCTTCTCACTGACATGCACAAATATGGAGGAGACTGATCACTTGCTGGGGTATGTTCATCATGTCATTGATTCATTGTGTCTCTGTTTTAGAGTCTCCCCTTGACTAAACATTAAATAGATGACTTCCCATATAATGGAGTTCTTTTCTTTCAGAATGCTCTCACAGGGCTCAGAATGGCAGCTTTGAAGAGCATCTATTACAGATCCTGTACTTGCATGCTGCTGTTACTTTACAAGTGATGCTTTCCTGCCTGTTCCGATGAATCCCCTTCACAAATGGCAGTGATTTCTGGGTTAGAATAGCTCCATGCCGTTAACATGGCAAGAGTCCTATTTTGAGCCCCCAAACACAAGTGTCTGTTTTTTAAAAAATAATTTGTTTTATTTTTAACAATAACAGTTCAACCCCCCCAATAAATATATCTTGATATGAAAGAACAACATTGGTTTTAATAAGATTACAATACTCTATAACATTAAATATAATTTCACTATATCAAAAGGGGGGGATTGTGGACAATGTACACAAGATATTTAGAAGTTGTACATTCTTGAGGGATTTCCCAAAATAAAAATTATATAGTTAAATTCCTCAACTAAAATCAAAGCAACCAACTTTTTTTAAAAAAAATTATAATATTAATGGCTCCTGAGAAGGTCTATAATCCTCAAATATTTCATCTAACTTTTCTAACAGTAGGAACTATTGTTCAAAATATTTTGTGTAACCTGAAGAAGACTCATAATTTGCAATGCAATCTTTATCTGATATTAATAAATGGTTACAAATTCTAGAATACCATTGTCTAATAGTAGGAGGATCACTAGTTTTCCAACATGATACTATCGTCATTTTGCTGCTGATAGAAATATTATTATCAGATTCTTTCTCACTTGTGGAATTTGAATACCTTGCCATTGGTTCAGTAATATAACATCTAGTTTATGAGGAATTGTAAAGTGTTTGTTTTCGAAAGATATGTACTTCATTCACATCTGAGACTTAAATCAAACGCTACAAGGCAGAGGATGTGGAAATGAGTCATGCTTCCTCTTTTTGTTGTTCTAGGGTAATAAGGGAAAAGGGAACTTGTGCATTTTCCCATGAAATATGTGAGCTCAAATTACAGGGGCAGCATGTACAATTATTGCATCATGAGGGAGAAGTACTGGAACAAGTGTTCCCTCTAAGCTGAGTTAGTGTGAGCTAGCTCACAGTTTTTTAGTCTCCAGCTCACACATTTTGGTCTTAGTTCAGGAAGGATGACTGCAGAGCAAACTAATTTTTGCAGTAGCCAAATCGCTTGCTCACAACTTCCATGCCAGTAGCTCACAAAGTAGAATTTTTGCTCACAAGACTCCACAGTTTAGTGGGAGCATTGTCTAGAACGGAACCAGGTGGGCACCTGTGCAGTAGAATGGAGGATAGGAATGTTCTGGATTGGTTAGGAAGTTTTACACTGAAGAACCACACTGTCCATTTCAAACCAGGTCCTGCGTTAGATTTATGTGTTTGTGTTCATGTAATAATTTCAAATTTATACTCTGGCATACTGTTCATAGCTTTTTGGTAGTTTGTATACTTTGTGGTGTTTGTTTTAGTGTTTTGATGTTATTGATCTATGATATGTTTAAAAATAAAAATAAAAAGCTTTTTAAAAAAGCCCAAACCAAATCATCCAGCAGGCTTCATGTGTAAGAGTGGGGAATAAGACATAGTTCTCCAGATTATAGTCTGCCACTCTTAACCCCTACATCATGCTGGTTCTCAAGACAAAACTGAGTGTGACTTGAGGGATGATTTTAGTAGATTTAGGTTACTTAACTTTGTATTGAATACTTCATAACAATTATGGGGAGTGGCTGTGGCTCAGTGATAGAACATCTGCTTTGCATGCAAAAGTTCCCAGGCAAGGATGTGCATTTGGTTTGGCTGAGCCAAGAACACACACACCATATAATACCTATATGGCATTATTTGGGCTCCCCTGAAGCTGAGTCAGATTCTCTGATCTGATTTGGCTTCCTGAAAAGGTACCGCTGTGTAGAAGCTGAATCTATTTGGCTTCTATACGGCAATCTCCAATGCATGCTTCCCCAGTCAGCTGGCAGACCAGCTGGGGAAGCGAAGGGGAGGGAGAGCAAGTCAGTTTCACTCCCCTCTGCTTGGAAGCAGAGGGGAGTGAAACTGACCCACTCTACTGCCGATTCCCTTTCCCCAGGCTGGCTGGGGAAGGGAAGGGATGGGAGCAGCAGCATGGATGGGGGAGGAAGGGGGAGGCATTTAAATGACATCCCCTCCCTTCTCCAGCCAGGCCCGAGAGCTGCACAGCAGTGCGATCTCTCCAAAGCAGCGCGACTCAAGAGAGAAGGGGTTTAAAGTTTAAACTCCTTCTCTAGAGTCACACCACAGCCACAGCATGAACTCTCCATTGTACCCTATGGGGCCATAGGATACAATGAAGTGATTGTGCTGCCACTGCAGTGCGGCTCAAGAGAGAAGGAGTTTAAAGTTTAAACTCCTTCTCTGGAGTCACACCACAGCCATACAATAGAGACAGAGAAGGGGTTTACATTTTTTAAACCACTTCTCTCTTCACTTCCCCAGCTGGCCCACCTTGGCAGGCCAGCTGAGGAAATGAAGAGGAGGCATTTAAATATGCCTCCACGATCCCTCCAGCCTTCCCCAGCTGAAGTGAAGGGGAGGCATTTAAAGATGCCTCCCAATCTTTCCAGCCTTCCCCATCCTGCCTGCTGCGGCGGACAGGCTACCAAAGGGACAGGGAGGGATTTAAAGATGCCTCCCCAATCCTTCCAGCCTTCCCCATCCTGCTTGCTGCAGCAGCAAGGCTAGGGAAGGCACAGGGAAGAAGAAGAAGAAGAGGAGGAGGAGGAGGAGGAGGAGATTGGATTTATACTCTGCCCTTCACTTGGAGTCTCAGAGTGGCTTACAAACTCCTTCCCTTCCCCACAACAGACACCCTGTGAGGTAGGTGGGGTTGAGAGAGCTCTGAGAGAACTGCCCTTTCAAGTACAACTCTGACAGAACTATGGCTTGCCCAAGGTCATCCAGCAGCTGCAAGTGGAGGAGTGGAGAAGCAAACCTGGTTCTCCCAGATTAGAGTCTGTTATGTATGTGGACCGCCACCAGGGGTCCGCGGACTGGCTAGAGCTTGGATCCTAAAACAATGGAAACTTCGGATCCTGGATCCCCCAGCCCCAACCAATAGCCACCTTGGTGGGACATTCAAACCCTCCAATGGGAGTGGGGGGTGGCTGGGTGGATATGTATATAGTTGGGCCTGTTGGCCGTTAGAGTTAGTCTTTGTCTGTGTGAAGTACAATAAACGTGTGCTACAGGATGTCCGAGTTCTCCATGCGGCGAACCCAGTACTTTTCAGAGTCCATGCACTTAACCACTACACCAAACTGGCTACATCTTTAAATGCCTCCCCGATTCCTCCAGCCTTCCCCAGCTTGCCAGCTGGGGAGCCATTTAAAGATGCCTCCCTGATCCTTCTAGCCTTCTCCAGCCTGTCTGCTGCAGTGGGCGGGCTGGGAATGGCACGGGGAGCCATTTAAAGATTCCTCCCTGACCCTTTCAGCCTTCCCCAACTTGTGTGCTGTGGTGGGCAGGCTGGGGAAGGCGTGAGGAGGCATCTTTACATGCCTCTCTAATCCTTCCAGCCTTCCCCAGCCTGCGTGCTGTGGCGGGCAGGCTAGGGAAGACATGGGGAGGCAATTTGCCTTCCCTTGAATGAAGGGAGCCTCCCACTCCCAGTGTGAATCCAGAGGGGGGAATTATTATACCCTATGAGGACAGTCCCCATAGGGTTTAATTGAGTCAAATAATTTCGGCAATACTGATCATTCCTGAACCCCAGTGTCATACCGATACTGGGATTCAAGAATATCAGCAAATACAGATTATTATTTGGGGTGGGGTGTTTTTTGGGGGTATATCCTAACCCCCCAAATACCATTTTTTTGGTGCACACCCCTAGGCTGTGGTCACACACACTAAATAAATCCACTTTCAATCCACTTTCAATTCACTTTCTAACTTTCCAGTTCACACAGTAAAATCCAGTTGGAAAGTGCACTGAAAGTGGATTGAAAGTGGATCATTTAGTGTGTGACCGCAGCCCTAGTCCCAGGTTTGATCTTCTGTATCTGAAGTTAAAAAGGCTCCGGTGACAAGTGATGTGATGTACCTCTACTTTTTACTGAGTCCATGGAGAGTTGATGCCCATCGGAGTAGACAATACTGACCTTCATAGACCAAGGGTCTGATTCAGAATAAGGCAAATTATGTGTAAGAGTCACTTGATGGGCCATGTATTCCACATAAATAAGGTCCCAGTTTCACTCACTGGTGTCTCCATTTAAAATAATCAAGTAGTAGGTGATGTGAAAGATCGCAGCCTGAGACCCTGGAAAGCCACTGCCTGTCAGAGTAGGCAAGATTGACATTGGTAGACCATGGTCAATATAAGGCAGTTTCAACTGTTAATGTGATACAAGTGAATATTTTCCTGAGCTCTCTAATGTTACCTTAAGTGTATTTCTATAAAGATATGACTCAGTTATTTAGTAGGACCGATAAAAACCAAAATAGTTAGTGAACTGCAGTGTGTATCTTTAATGTATCTTTAACAGTAAGTTGCCCTGGGCAATGGTTTTTGGAAAGGAGTGTGGTAAATGTTAAATTAAAAAAATAAATAAAAATAGGGACATAACTAGGTTGTGAGAGAGGGTCCAGCTCTAACTAACATCAGAGGAAGAGCCCCCTCACACTTTGAGAAACAAAGTCTTAAGCACAATTAGTGTATTTGGCTGGGTACCAGATTAATTTTTTTCAATGAAGTGCCTGTTTCCCAAATCTTCAAAGTGGGTTGTCCTTACTGTGCATTCCATGATCTGTCTTTCTAACATGACAACTGATTATAAAGGAATTTAGAAACAAACAAAATCGTTGTAAAGGGATGCATGTTATCTGGGTAGACCCATGTGGTCAGGTCCCTTCTACAGTGCTTAATTTGACTGCCATTGTGGCTCGCATTCTTTGATTTGACAAAATCACGGGATTTACAAAGTGCTTCTTTTTAAATCTTTGTTCAAAACTTTGTACTTCTGATTTATGGAGTGCTCTTTCTCCAAGGGTGCTATGGCCTTGTTGATAGAGAACAATGGGCAACTGGCTTTCCCATCTCTGAAATGCCAGCCATGTACATCTACTGAATGAGAGGAAGTGGAAACGTGGGCAAGAGGAAACAAATGGCACCACTGATTTATAACAGCAGCTAATGTACAATTGCACAGTTCAGAACAGCCACTACTTTGGAATCAGCATGGCCTGAATGTGTGCTGACTCAAGGGCGTAGACTTTCCAATTTTCCGGGGGGGGGGGCTGGGGCTGGGCCAGAGGCATTGCTAAGTCATTAAAAGAACTGGGACCCAATGACATCATAGGGAGGAGCTAGTGACATCACAGGCATGGTCATTATCTATGGAGGTGGACCCATGTGGGATTTAGGGATGGGCTCCCCAGAAATTTAGGGAGGCCTGGGAACCGCCCTAGCAATGTCCCTGGGCTGGGCTAACCCCAGGAACAGTTGCCTTCTTAGAACACTGCTTAGAAACTTAGAAAGCCCCACACACACCCCACACTGGAATAAGAACATAATATCAGGCCATACCACATTGCAATAAAGCCCCTACAACTTTATACAGAAATACTGAGCTTCCCTACCATTTGCCACAACTAGCCCACCACACAAGAAGAAGAAGAAAAGATAGGATTTACACCCCGCCCTTCACTACCCAAGGGAGTCTCAGAGCGGCTTACAAACTCCTTTCCCTTCCCCTCCCCACAACAGACACCCTGTGAGGTGGGGGGGGGGGCTGAGAGAACTCTGACACAAACTGCTCTTTTTCAAGGACAGCTGTGCCAGAGCTTGTGACTGACCCAAGGTCACATCAGCAGGTGCAAATGGAGGAGTGGGGAATCAAACCCGGTTCTCCCAGATTAGAGTCCGCACACTTAACCACTACACCAAACCACTACACCAAACCACCACGCAACCAGGATCAAGATTCCTAAGTGGACCAACAGACAGGCATACACTTGTTTGAGAAACTGAGTA
>NW_015164212.1:306159-312779 GCF_001447785.1 Gekko japonicus
GCAGCCATCCAGGCGGGAGCAGAAAGGTAGCCCTTCAAGGAGTGAGGCCGGCTCCCCCTCCTCCTCCCCCTCCCGGGCTTGCGGAGCCCGCCCTCTCCTCGCCAGGCACACCCGGCTGCTGCACGTGGGAACCGGGGCCAAACTCTCCCGGCAGGCTGCTCAGTCTCCACCCCCAGCAAAGCACGGGGATTACAAGGTCCGGCATCCTCTGCGGCAGCAGCCCCCTGGCGCTCTCTCTCCCTCCCTCCCCCCGCCGACAGAGGGGACCAGGAGGAGGAGAAGGTGCTGAGCTGGCTGGACGAGCACAGCCAGGGCGACCACCCCCAAACTGGCAAAAAAAAGTTTTTTTAAAAAAGTTAAAAAAAAACTTCCGCTTTCAAACCGGGAAGAGGGATGGGTTTTGTTTTTGCAAGCATCACAAGCCCCGGGGGAGGCTGAGACTCCCCCGGAAAATTTCGGAGGTAGCCCCCGCCCCTGCGCCCCCCTGAACTCTACGCCTATGTGCTGGCTTCTGTGTCTCATTAATGCCTACTCAACTATACTTATTTTATTCATTTAAATATTTGTTTTAGATGTTTCTATATTTTACTTAAAATATTTCCTTCAAGGAACTCAGAGTTATTTTATTTTAACCTCATAATAAGGTAGGACTGAGTCACTCAAGGTCATATAGAGTCAGCTATGAAGCTTCTAGGTTGGCTCCAACCAACTTTTCTTCTAATGAAAAAGGGAGGGGAGAGAGTCTCCTTTGACCACTAAACATGCTTTGGTATCATAGGACCTATGTGGACAAAAGTCATGTGAGACAGGGGCTGTAGTAAGGAGGGGGAATTATATGAGAACGAGGGAAAAAGCTGGCTTGATCGAACTCATTGTCTATACATTTTTATCCTTCCCTTTGTCCAGCAAGCTCAGAGTGGCATAGAGAGTTCTCCCAGTAGGCAGTGTCAGATTTATGTATAGGCTAAGTAGGCTGAAGCCTAGGGCCTCTAAATCTAAGGGGCCTCCACAGCCCTGCCCTCACCCAGCAGGCAGTCTCCCCTCTCCCAAAATTACAAACCCAAGACTTCGTGTGAGGGCAGGGCAACTCAGGCCCAGCAACTATGAGACTCAGGGCCAGCAAGTGGGGCTCAATTTGGAACTCTGGGGCCCAACTGGAAAAATTTTTGTGGGGTCCCAGCTCACAGCCAAAGTCTGCAGAATCTTAGAGATATAAATAAAATCCATCTGGTTTGCCCTGGTGCAGGGCCCCCCTTAGGAGCAGCCCATGGGGCCCAATTTGGCCAAATTGCTCCAATTGCCTTAAGGCCAGCCCTGATGAGACTGTGCCGGGGTTGGACTGACAAGCCCTGCCCCTTCTAGGTCCCTGGTGCCACTATTCAGAGTACAGCTCCAGGACTCCAGAGCCAGCAGCCCAGAGTCAACAACCAGCTGCACAACCTTCCCCAGCTCAAGAGTCAGGTCAGAAGTGGTACGTGCTGCACTTTAATCAGTGGGAGAGTGCGAGTGGTGGGCTGGCTGGGGCAGATAGACCAGGCAAGCAAGCTCTCCCAAGTCCCTTCCATTCCTTCCCTCCTCCTTGGCTTCAACAGAGCAAGCACATGTGACTAGCACTGGTGTCACCCCTCCCAGGCAGGGAAGTCTATATTTCACACTTCACAGAGCCCTGTCAGTGCCTGCAGCATACACTTGCAACCCCTTTCTCAGAACTTCTTGGATATGAAAAGAAATATTGATGGTGTTAATTGTCATGCTAATAAATCCAAACAATACTGCTTCATAGATTAATAGTAGATTAATTGTTCTAAAGTCATTGCAGAATCTAATCAAAGTTTTATATATTTGTTTTATATAACATTTTTTGGCAGTTGGCTCTTTTAAATGGCTAGTATTCATTGTTGGATGGGAGCCTGGTGTTTGCTGCTGCTGGAATTATTAGATGAGAAATTATAGTTAATTATTAACTTAGGTTCTTGCATCATTTTCAAGCCTCCTAATTGCATGTGTCTTGGAGAAAATTATTTTGAATCCTTTTGGCAATTTTATCATTATTACTTATTAATTCAATTTATTTTGGTAGTTTATAAACTTTTGGAAATGTTTAGATTGGAAAATGATGTTGTGCTATAGAGTTGGCTTGTTGGATGTGATAGAGTAGACACCATCTTGTGTTTGCTTTAAAGGGATCTTTTATTCCTGTATTAGATGCACTTGAAGCCAATTTAAAAAGAAGAAGCACTGTGTTTTACATTCTTGCTAATCTGACCGCATCTAAGCAAGAAATTCAGCAAGGTGTTGAACCGTTGATGGAAGCATACCCAGAAGATATTGACCTGAAACTTATTGATGAACTTTTGCACTTTCACCTGTACGTGAGACAAAGCCATAGGCTTACAGAAGAGCACTCTTTGTCTCATACAGACCTTTATCAAATTATACACAAGGAAAAATATTCAGATGGCCTTTCCTAATGTGGAAGCAATCGTGTCGCTATTTCTTAGCTTTATGGTCACTAACTGCTCGGGAGAGAGGAGTTTTTCAAGACTCAGAATTAAAAATAAATTAAGGGCCACAGTGTCTCAAGACACGTTGTCCTCGCTGAGCATTCTGTACATTGAAAGTGACAAACTTAGACAAACACTTTTTTTTTGGCCCCCCAAAGGGGATTTTTTTTAAATTACATTTTCTAAAGACTACAAATGTACAACGAAAATGAGGGAAGGGAACTACAAATAGGGATAAAGGAAAAAAACCCCACTACTATCTAAAACCCCAAGAGAGGAGATCCTCAAAATCTCTTAAGTACAAAGTCAGTTCTAAATTCGCTAACAATTTTTTGAACTTAGATCTGCTATTACAACTTTTGAATCTTAAATTAACTGTTAAAAAGAAAAACCCTAGAGCATCTCGTTACAATCAACCCTTTTCAAAGGCACAATACAGAGTCCTTCAGCCTTCATTTCTTCTTATCCTGTCTTCGTCACAGTTTATAAGGACTTTTAGGAGCCGCCTCTCCCTTCTCTGACAGAGAGTCCTCTCCAGAAGACCCCGAGTCCAGCTCGCCACTGGACTTACTGTCCTCTTTATTGCCTTTCTCTTGCTCACCCATCTGGATTTTCAAAAAGTCCCGTGCTTTGGAAACAGAGTCAATCTTTTCCTTTTTATCTTGAAGTTTGAAGGTTACGCCCTCTGGATACAGCCAGCGATAGCTGATTGCGTTTGTTTGAAGAAAAAGGATTAAATCTTTGTATTTCCTTCTCCTTTGTATTATTTCAAATGGGATGTCTTTAAGGATCCTGATGGTGCTGTCCCCGATTTTCAAGGTTGTCCCTGTCGTCGCTCTCAGGATAGTATCCCTCACATGTCTCTTTGAGAATCTCATTACTATTTCCCCAGGCAGATTATTCTTTTTTATATATACGGAATATGACCTATAGGCCACATCCATTTCGCTCATCAAGTACTCCGCCGTCAAATCTGTCACCAGGGCTAATGCTTCGCTCAGCATTTGCTTCAGATTCTGGGACACCCTGGAATCGGAGAACCAAGTTTGCCTTCTCCATTTGCAGCTGTAAAAGTTGTTCTTCTGTGGAGACTTGCTTCTTTTCCAATTTTTGTACCTTTTTCTTCACCTTTTGAGTAGTGGCATCAACTTCTTTCATCTTCTCAGCTCTTTGCTCTGTAATTTTAAGGGTTTCATTCACTTGTGCTTTCTGGGTGGTGATACATTTGGTCATAAGATCATAAGAGAAGCCAATGTTGGATCGGGCCAGTGGCCCATCCAGTCCAACATTCTGTCACACAATGGCCAAAAATACCAGGTGCCATCAGGAGGTTCACTGATGGGGCCAGGACACTAGAAGCCCTCCCACTGGTGCCCCCCCAAGCACCAAGAATACAGAGCATCTCTTGCCCCAGACCAAGAGTTCCTATCAGGACTGGCCCCAGCTTATTTTGCATCCTAGGTAGGATCCCTTCTGGTGCCTCCCCCGTGCACCACTCCTCCCCCCATGCGCCACTAGCTCAGAAATGCCAGTAGCTCCCGTACCCAGGCACCTTGCAAATGCGGAGTGCTCAGGGGAGATCCCCCCACGGGCTGGCGAGGGAGTGCTCCCTGCGGAGTAACTCCAATTAAAAAACATAAGTAATCTTGGCAGGGCGGGCACACCTGTAGGAATAGTGGGCGAGGAAGAGGGCCAGGAGGATGCGGTTGGGCCAGCGATGGAGCTGGGTGCCGTCCCTGCGGAGGACGAGGAGGAGCAGCAGGAGGAAGGAGGGTGCCTCCTGCACCACCCAGGTCAGGTGGGCCGGTGCCGAGCCGCCCAGCAGCACTGACGAGTAGCGCCCATAGGGCATGCGGAAGGTGCACCCCAGCACCGATGCCGCCGCGCAGCCCACCAGCCTGTAGCTCAGCAGCTCCAGCGCCCGCTCCTCCTCCACTAGGTTCCATTGTAGACAACTGTTCCTTGACGTTAGTCATCTGTTCCAGCAGGGGGCGCAGAGATTCTGCCAACATTTTAGCCAGCTTGGTGGTTCCTTCTGGTTTTGGGCTCTCCCCTTTCGCTTTTAAAAGTTTCTCCTTCTCCGCCCTCTTCCCCGCCATCTTTTATCAATTGTTTACTTTTACCGCAGTTTCTAAAGTCTCTGAATGTGCGCTCAAACGCTCATACACGCCTTGATAAGTTTTTCTCAACAGATTTCAACGCTTTCGCTTCTGTTCCCCCCCGTTTTTTCGCTTAAAAGTTCATGCGCATGGGAGGAGCCCCTCCCCCCTCTCGTTTCACTTCTTGGTCCGTGGGGTGGGGAGCTTTCTTTTTAAATTGTCAAAGAGGCTTTATTCTGACTCACGTTCATATTGGTCTTCCGACCTCGCTTAGTCTCTAATTCGACCGCTCGATCCCCAGCGCTTGTCCCGGTCAGTGTCACTAGGTTCCATACAGACACTCGCAGGAGGGATCATCGGGGTGAAGAGGCACCTCAATTCCCCAGCATCGCGCTGGTGAAGAGGCGACCTCTCATAAGCCCCATGGCTAGAAGCCCATTGCCGGGCCTCTTGGGGGGCAATGAGCCTGCGTACACCCTCCTTCCCGGCTTGTGCGCAGTTGCATCCCTGGGAGATCCGGGAGATGTAACTGCTCAGCGTGCCGCCATCCACTGGAAGTCGACAAACAAATTTTGATGAAATTTTGGGTGATTTTGCTATGAGGAAGGCTAGAAAAGAACATTTTTAGTCTTACTGTATTTGATGGTTGTGGTTTACTTCTTAATGTGTATTTTAAAACTGTTTAATGACAACATAAAGTAGATACTAAAAGTGCCACACTGTCAGGTAATTGTGATCATATTATTTACACTTCCCAGGCAATATAATTTGTAAACTCAAGGTTTTTTTTTTTAAGAATAACATTACAACATTTTCCTAAAAATCCATGCTTATTCCACAAAAGGTTTAAAAAGTTCAGTTATTGCAAAAGTTTTTCAGTGTTAATTTTAACATTTATGCATTTTTTTCAATCACTATGGTATTTAACAATAACATCTTATGTCCTTTAGAGGAGAAATTATGATTTGCAGAATTTTAAATACCCATCATCATCCTTGGCTTCACTCAATTTTGTTTCTAACACTCTTCCATTTTCTTTTAGTCGTGAGGGTGGGGGATTGGGAGGGGCCTCACAAGTGGAGTAACCTAGAGCCTCTCTTCATCTAAATCCGGCCCTACCAGTAGGTGAAGTAGATTGAGAGAGACCAGCTACCTCAAGATAACCCACTGAGCTTCATGGCTGAATGAGGATTTTAACCTTGGTTTCACAAGTTCCAGTCCTATATGCTAATCACTAAACCACACTGGCTCTCCTTGGTCAAAGTTCAACACTGAATGTACTTTATCACTCTCAGTTACTGTAATATTTTAAACTGTAAACATACCACCAGGACACCACAAGTTCCTAGTCCTCTCCCACCCCTTGAAAAGTTTACCTGGCTGCTCAGAACATAATCCCATTACTCAGGGAATAAACGTGTGTGTGGGGAAACCTGAATGTTTGTTTTTCTCTTATTCCTACTGCTGCCATAAGCTGTATTTTAAATCGTAAGAAATCCCAGTGTCAGCGAGCTGCCATTTCTCTGGGACACGTCCCGTCCCTATTCCTTCCCCCCCTCCCCTTGTTATCCTCTTCTGGTATGCTGCTGTAACTGCCAAGTGTCTCCTGCAGGTGGACGTTGGAGTGTTATGTCTTCTTGCCTAGCTTAATTACATTTCCTGTGTGAACTCAACTTGTGTTTATAGTATTAGCTGTTGTGGTTCTCAGGCTACTTCGCGCCTTTTCTAATCAGCTCCCTTGCGAGGGAATTGTACCCATTGGGTTAACCAAGTTTGAAGTTCCTATATTACGTTGCCCCTGTGTATTGTCGTCATTCTGAACAATTTTCTGTATGTTCATGATCAACCATGCTTTGGAAATAAATCTTACTTCTTTAGAACGTGGGTTTGTTATCCTGACTTGGGATCTGACATTTTGTTCAGAATCCATTTTCCCCCTCACCCCGAATCTGACATCGATCATGAGCGGGGCCGAAGGGAAATCCTTTTTCCGGGCAGAGGACCGAGGCGCCGTCCC
>NW_015164212.1:317969-380121 GCF_001447785.1 Gekko japonicus
TATGAAATATCAGGCATTCTGGATTCCAGACTCAAACGTGGTAAATTGTGGTATCTTGTGGAATGGATTGATTTCGGTCCCCAGCACCGCGAATGGGTGGAAGAAGGGGATATTCGGGCCCCTTATCACGTTCGGGCGTTTCACAAGATGTTCCCGGACAAACCTGGAGGTCTCCCGCCCAAACCGGGAGGTCTCCCGCCCAAACCGGGAGATGGTGGGTAAGTGGTATTTTCAGGTGGGCAGTATGTCAGCGAGCTGCCATTTCTCTGGGACACGTCCCGTCCCTATTCCTTCCCCCCCTCCCCTTGTTATCCTCTTCTGGTATGCTGCTGTAACTGCCAAGTGTCTCCTGCAGGTGGACGTTGGAGTGTTATGTCTTCTTGCCTAGCTTAATTACATTTCCCGTGTGAACTCAACTTGTGTTTATGGTATTAGCTGTTGTGGTTCTCAGGCTACTTCGCGCCTTTTCTAATCAGCTCCCTTGCGAGGGAATTGTACCCATTGGGTTAACCAAGTTTGAAGTTCCTATATTACGTTGCCCCTGTGTATTGTCTTTATTCTGAACAATCTCTGTATGTTCATGATCAACCATGCTTTGGAAATAAATCTTACTTCTTTAGAACGTGGGTTTGTTATCCTGACTTGGGATCTGACACCCAGTTTCACTGGATCCAATGGAACTGTGTCAATTTTGCAGTTTATGTCTCTCGTGTAAAACATTAAAAAAATCCTCAGCATAATTTCTATTTTCCCCCCTCTCATTTTTAATTAAATATGTCCTGCTGGTACAGTCAGCAGGACCACAGATCCATTTAGCATGAGCATGGGGATTTCTGCAACACTTGTCAGGCACATGAATTCATGCCTTTCTCTGAGGTGTCAGACTATATACAAAAGAGTAATCAAAAGTCCACTCAAATTCTGTCCTATTGAAATTTTATTTTTTTTTCCACAGAGAAAAGAGCAAGCATAAGTTTTTTTTAGGTGCTGGAACAAACTGACATGAGGAAAAATATCTGTCTTCATATTTGCCTTACTATTATTGAATATCTGCCATGTTTGGCAACTCTGAACTGTTGTATCTGGGTACTATTACACGCTTGTGATTCTTTTCTTTTTTGTCATAGCAGAAAAAACAATACCCAGAACTGGTAGTTTATCTTACTAGATTATTTCTGGTTCAGTCACAGGCTTTTAAAGATTAATCTTCTACAGTATTGAAAAACCCTTCCAGTGACAATCCATTACTGGAAGGAAGGCCCCTCCTTGGTGAGCTGTATCTGCTAAAATGTTCTGCTTCATGTTCATGTCTTAGACAGGTGCATCTGATGAAGAGAGCGGTGTTTCTCAAAAGCTTATGCTACAATAAAGTTTGTTAGTGTTAAAGGTGCTACTGGACTTTTAACTATTTTATAGGGTTTCTTGTTTGCATCGCTTTCTCTGTAATCCTAGTCTTATTGTATTGTTTATGATGTGTCTTAAACTGTCTAATCGAAATGTTTTTTATAGTTTATCTACCTTGAGTCTCAACAAGAAAGGTGGGCTATAAAAATAAATCTGGGGCACTCTGGAAATCCAGGGGCAGGAGGCCATAGAATTTACCACCATCCTACTGATAGCTGTATCTGTGCCCCCTCCCTTTACACATTTTCTTTCATAATAAATAACTGACAGCGCATGTACATGTAGATTCTACAGGGTCTGCCCATGAAATTCTTGGAAGATAACAACAGCATATCTGTTCTAATCAAATAGGGACCCAAATGTGGTGTGTGTGTGAGAGAGAGGCTCTCAGAAGCCTTGCCAAATGGATCCTTGCCTGATAGGTCTGGCCTGCCATTTACCTTACCCCTGTGAAATCCAACACAACTCCAATGGCACCTTAAAGTCCAATAAAATGTATTTCAGTACAAGGGTGTAGACTTTCCAATTTCCCGGGGGGGGGGGCTGGGGCTCGACCAGAGGCATTGCTTTGCTAGGAGCAAGGGTGGCTCCCGGGGGAGGCTGAGTACCTTCCTGAAAATTTCGGCGGGGGCTCACGCCCCGCCGCCCCCACGAAGATTACGCCTATGTTTCAGTATATGCTTTTGAGTCAGAGCTCACTGCCTCTCTAACCTCCATAGCATCCCAAGCACTGATGATACCAGGGCCCCTTTTCTGTGATCGCACTGTACTAACAATTCACAAAGTTACTTGGATAAATTATTAGTGACCGTGGTCTATACTAGCTTACTGAAACTAGAATCCTACTATGTAATTTTTGAATCATTTAATGTGTTATGTATTGTGTTAATGCTTATATTTTGCTTTAGTTCTGTTTTTAGACTTCTGGTTGGTTCTACAGCCCTGGTTCCTATTGCATGTACCATCCTGTCGATTGTATTGTCTCACTCTGTGTAATCTGTCTTGAGTCCAAGTTAGAAAGGCAGATTATGTTAATGCAAATAAATAAAATAAATAAATATATTTTACTTAAAGTTACGAGCAACAGAAAGCTGGCCATTGGGAGATGTTAGAAAAAGAGGTTTGTTAGAAACAATAACTAAAGAGAGTTCCCATTCAGAGTGGACACAGGTCACCCCCAACTTTAGATAGATGGGCACAGGAGTAGAGATGATAAATCATATTCAATCAATCAATCAATCAATCAATCAGACCTTTATTGGCATGTTATGTTAAAACTGACAGGTAATGAATTATAAAGTCATATGCAGTTAATGATACATTCCCTTCTTTTAGAAGCCCAAAACAAAAATTTGGCCACCATTTCCATAATCACTGAGGAGCGAGTAGAAAGTAAATAAGATATCTTCCATTCATCAGAATGATTTGCTAGATTCCTCAACAAGGGCTCAGGATATAATGATCGAGCATCTCGATAGAAGATACAGTGTAGAATGACGTGATCCAGACTCTCAATTTCATTAACACCACAGGGACACAGTCCATCCACATAAGGAGTCTTGGAGAACCTACCACCCAGTGCAGTCAAAGGCAACACATTAAAATGGCCTAACATAAAAGCTCTTTGATAGTGAGGAATGATTAAACCAAAAAAAAAAAAAATCCGCAATAGATTCTTGGGAAGGAAACCCCATTGTGAGAACATAAATCATATTGAATCTAGGAAAGTACAGAAAGAGACATGATAAGCAGAACTCAAGTGTGAGTGATGCTGAGCTATCAGAATCCTAATTCAGCACTTTCACATTGAATTCTCCCTTTGACGTTCATTTGTGAGAGAGCAGTAACCTCTAGATCAGAAACAGTATTATTTATTTATTTATTAAATTGGATTTTAAACTGCCCTCCCTTGTAAGAACAGGGCTCAGGGCAGTGTACAGCATTAGACACATTCATGTAATACATAATTAAAACAATTAAAAACACAATAAAACAACAATCAACCTCACAGATGACTGTAAAGGTTTCTGGTTGTGCCACCACCTAAGTAGGAAGACACGGAGTAGGAGTGCCAGGAATATGGAACCATCACTGTCCTCAACCAAATGCCTGGTGGAATAACTCTGCCTTACAGGCCCTGCAGAACTGCATCAGGTCCTGCAAGGCATGGATGTTATTTGGCAGAGAATTCCACCAGGTTAAAGTTAGGGTGGAAAATGCCCTGGCTCAGGTTGAGGACAGCCAGATATCTCTCAGGCTGGGGGTCATCAATAAGTTCTTACCTGCTGAGAGCATTGCTCTTCTGGGGGTATACCAGGAGAGGCAGTCCCAAAGATACATGGGTCCCAGACTGTTTAGGGCCTTGAAGGTTAACACCAAAACCTTGAACCTGATCTGGTACTCCACTGGCAGCCAGTGCAGCTCACACAGCACAGGTTGAATATGTGCTGTTCATGGGTTCTCTGTGAGAACCCATACCACTGCATTCTGTACCAGTTGGAGTTTCCAGATCAGTCTCAAGGACAGCCCTACATACAGTGAGTTACAGTAGTCCAATATGGAGGTGACCATTGAGAAGATTACTGTGGCCAGATCAGGGAAAGACAGGTAGGGAGCCAGTTGCCTGACCTGGCATAGCTGGTAAAACACCAGTCTGGCAACATTTGTGACCTGGGCCTCCATTGATAGGAAGGCATCCAGAATCACACCCAGACTCCTGACAGTTGGTGCCAGTCATAAGGGCACACCATCAAAGGCACACCTCCTCCTTCTCCTCCTCCTCCTCCTCTTCTTCTTCCCTGATACAATCTGGGAGAGTCCTAGTGCTGCGATGAACGAAACCAGGCCCAAGGCCTGCAAGGATGCATCAGCATGGACAGTGAAGTCCCCCAGTACTATCAGTCTTGGGAACTCCAAGTCCCAGTCTGCTACTGCCTCCAGCAGGCTCGGTAGGCTATCCACTGGGCGCTAGGCGGTCGGTACACCAGATAGACAGCCAAACTCTCCTCAGTGCCCCCACACTAGGCCTACACAATCAGTACTGGTGATCTTTGGAACAAGGAGTGCCCTGAAGGAAAAACCTTCTCGGATGAATATAGCCACCCCTTCCCCTGTGCCTTAGTTCGGGACTGACGAAGGACCGAGAAACCTGGTGAGGTCATGCATGCCATGTCCAGTATGTCCCAAAAGATTACCTCTGTGAGAGGAGAATTCCATATTGTATTTTTAATGTATACCACTGTGTTCCTTATGGACCCTTTGAATTCATATTGTAGTACATTGGTGTAATATAACATAAGAACATAAGAACATAAGAGACGCCAATGTTGGATCAGGCCAAAGGCCCATCCAGTCCAACACTCTGTGTCACACAGTGGCCAGAAATACCAGTGCCATCAGGAGGTCCAGCAGTGGGGCCAGGACATTAGAAGCCCTCCCACTGTTGACCCCCCCAAGCACCAAGATGACAGAGCATCACTTGCCCCAGAGCCCCTAGCTATACCTTGTGGCTAATAGCCACTGATGGACCTCTGCTCCATATGCTTATCTAATTCCCTTTTGAAGCCGTCCATGCTTGTAGCACCCACCACTTCCTGTGGCAGTGAATTCCAAGTGTTAATCACTCTTTGGGTGAAGAAGTACTTCCTTTTATCCGTTCTAACCCGACCGCTCTGCAGTTTCATGGAGTGCCCACGAGTTCTTGTATTGTGAGAAAGGGAGAAAAGTACCTCTTTCTCTACCTGCTCTTTCCCATGCATAATCTTATAAACCTCGATCATGTCACCCCTCAGTCGTCTTTTCTCCAAGCTAAAGAGCCCTAAGCGCCTTAACCGTTCCTCATAGGGAAAGTGTTCCAACCCTTTTATCATTCGAGTTGCCCTTTTCTGCACTTTTTCCAAAGCTATAATATCCTTTTTAAGGTGTGGTGACCAGAACTGCACACAGTATTCCAAATGAGGTCTCACCATTGATTTATATAGGGGCATTATTATATTGGCTGATCTGTTTTCAATACCCTTCCTAATAATCCCCAGCATAGCATTGGCCTTCTTTATTGCAGTCACACACTGTCTCGACATTTTCAGTGAGTTATCCACTACAACTCCAAGATCTCTCTCTTGCTCAGTCTCTGCCAGTTCAGACCCCATCAATGTGTATTTATATTTAGGATTTTTGGCTCCAATGTGCATCACCTTGCACTTGGCCACATTGAACCCCATTTGCCATGTTGACGCCCACTCGCCCATCCTTGACAGATCCCCTTGGAGTGCCTCACAATCCTCACTGGTTTTCACCACCCTGAACAACTTTGTATCATCCGCAAATTTAGCCACTTCACTGCTTACTCCCATCTCCAAATCATTAATGAACAAGTTAAAAAGCAGTGGACCAAGTACTGATCCCTGCGGTACCCCACTGCTTACCACCCTCCACTGAGAAAATTGCCCACCTACACTCACTCTCTGTTTTCTATGAACTAGCCAGTTTTTGATCCATAAAAGGACTTGTCCTTCTATCCCATGATTTTTGAGCTTACTTAGGAGCCTTTGATGAGGAACTTTATCAAAAGCTTTCTGGAAGTCAAGGTAAATAATATCTATTGGATCCCCCTTGTCCACATGTTTGTTCACCCCCTCAAAGAACACTAACAGGTTAGTGAGACAAGATCTTCCCTTACAGAAACCGTGCTGAGTCTGCCTCAATAGGTTTTGTTCATCTATGTGCCTACTAATTCTTTCCTTAATAATGGTTTCCACCAATTTACCCGGTATCGACGTCAGACTGACTGGCCTGTAATTTCCCGGATCTCCTCTGGAACCCTTTTTAAAGATGGGAGTGACATTAGCTACCTTCCAATCCTCAGGAATGGAGGCAGATTTTAAGGAAAGATTACATATCTTTGTCAGGAGATCTACAAGTTCACATTTGAGTTCTTTCAGAACTCTCGGATGTATGCCATCTGGGCCTGGTGATTTTTCAGTTTTTAAGTTGTCTATCAGTTTTAGGACCTCCTCTCTCATCACCTCAATCTGACTCAGGTCTTCCAACACCCCTCCTGAAATCAGTGGTTCTGGAGTGGGCAAGCACTTCTCATCTTCCACAGTGAAGACGGAGGCAAAAAATGCATTTAGCTTCTCAGCCATTTCCCTATCATCCTTCAATACTCCTTTTACCCCTTGGTCGTCCAAGGGCCCCACTGCCTCCCTGGCTGGTTTCCTGTTTCTAATGTATTTGAAGAAAGTTTTATTGTTGGTTTTTACGTTTTTTGCTATATGCTCCTCATATTCCCTTTTTGCCTGCCTGACCTCAGACTTGCATTTTATTTGCCATAGCCTGTGTTCCGTTTTATCAGCCTCACTGTGACTAGCTTTCCACTGCTTAAAGGAATTCTTTTTACTTTTTACAGCCTCCATTACTCTGTTTGTTAACCATGCAGGCTTTTTCCTATACCTGTTTGTGCCTTTCCTAACCTGCGGAATATATATTTTTTGAGCTTCTAGGATCGTAGTTTTAAATAGATCCCAAGCTTCCCCAATTGTTTTGACCCTTTCTACTTTTCCTTTCAGTTTCCTCCCCACGTGTCCCCTCATATCAGAGAAATTACCCCTTTTAAAGTTAAAAATGGTTGTGTGAGTCTTTTTGGCCAATTCTCTATTTGTACAAATGATGAACTCAACAACATTATGATCACTGTTTCCAAGCGGTGCAATCACTTTTACATCTCTCACCAGGTCTTGAGTGTTACTTAGGACCAAATCAAGGATCGCCTCTCCCCTGGTAGGTTCCGTGACCATCTGCTCCATAGCACAGTCATTTAGAGTGTCTAGAAACTCAATCTCTTTTTCCCGACTAGAACACATATTGACCCAATCAATGTGTGGGTAGTTAAAATCACCTATTATTACACAGTGTTTTTGTCTAGTTGCTATCTTTAAGGCATTCATCATTTTATAATCCTCCTCTATCTTTTGATCTGGTGGGCGATAACAAACTCCCAGTGTTAAGTTTCCTTTTGGCCCCCCTATTTCAACCCATAGAACTTCCAGAAGCGAATCCAATTCACTTAGCCTCTCAATCTTTCTAGACTTTATACCCTCTCTGACATACAGAGCTACCCCACCTCCAACCCTTCCCCCCCTATCCTTCCGATATAATATATAACCGGGAATCACTGTGTCCCACTGATTTTCCTCATCCCACCAAGTTTCAGAAATACCCACAATGTCTATTTTTCCCTCCGACACCAAGCACTCCAACTCCCCGATTTTACCTCGGACACTTCTAGCATTTGTATAGAAACAGCTGTAATTTCCCTTACAAGTTAAGCCTGCATCCTTCCTCTTGCTATCTCGAGTCGTTGTCCGGCAGTCCATGTCACCAGCCATGGCCTCTGTGGACAATTTCAATCCACCTCCCTGTAGAAAAGCAACCGGTACCCCCTCACCTCTCTCAGATGAGCCAACCCGAACCAGAGACTTTTCATCTCCTGTCGGCTTTCCCCCAATATTCAGTTTAAAAGCTGCTCTGCCACCTTTTTGATTTTAAGTGCCAGCAGCCTGGTTCCTTCTCGGGACAAGTGGAGACCGTCTCGCCTGTACAGCTCCCTCTTGTTCCAAAAAGTATCCCAGTGCCTAACAAACCTGAACCCTTCCCCCCTACACCATCGTCTCATCCACGCATTGAGACTCCTGATCTCTGCCTGTCTCTCCGGCCCTGCGCGTGGAACAGGTAACACTTCTGAGAAGGCTACCTTGGAGGTCCTGGACCTAAGTTTCCTGCCCAGCAGCCTAAATTTCTCCTCCAGGACCTCACGACTGCATTTCCCCACATCGTTGGTGCCGACATGCACCACGACCACTGGCTCCTCCCCAGCACTATCTACCAGCCTATCTAAAACACGCGTAATGTCCGCTACCTTCGCACCAGGCAGGCAAGTCACCATACGGTCAGTACGCGGGTTCGCCACCCAGCTGTCTACCTGCCTAAGGATCGAATCACCCACTACCAAGAGCCCCCCTCCCACCCTGCTCAGGGATGGTTCCTTGGTGCAAAAGGAGAGCCGCTCACCAGCTGGGGAAGAGGTCCCTTCTGAGGGCACATTCCCCTTATCCTCAGCATGGTGCCCTGTTTCCCCTAGACCCTCATGCTCCCTGACAGCAGCGGGGCTGCCAGATCCAGAGTGGGACGAAGCTAACAAGTCCCCGAGAGTCTTTTCTGTGTGCCTAGCTGACTGTCTCTGCTTCTCCAGGTCAGCCACCTTGGCCTCAAGGGAGCACACACGTTCCCTGAGAACCAGGAGCTCCTTGCACCGAGGACACACCCAAGACTTCTGCCCAGTGGGCAGATAGTCATACATGTGACACTCCGTGCAAAACACTGGATAGCCCCCAACCCCCTGCTGGCATTCTGGCTTCATAATTCTTTTAAAATAAATAAATATAATCCCCCTTTTAAACCCTTGGTATTTATGTGGGTTTTGTTATCAAGTCAAATTATTTTACGGGAAAGACAAAGAGCCTAGGGCCTTGTCTTTCTGGCTCTTTTTGGGCTTCTTACAGCGCCCCTAGTCTAAGAGTCCCTAGGCTAAGAGCCACAGGCAAAGAGCCCTTTAGCTCACCCTTCGGCTCGTGCCAGAGGCTCGTGCCTCTGCCAAGGTGCTTCCTTAAATAGAGGCCTCCCCCAGCAGAGGTCAGGCAGCAGCTATTCAAATTCAAATTCACCCAGGCACTCAATCACAGGCAAAACAATGCCCCTTCCACTTCCTCTCAATTACAGGCAATCCCAGTCAAACAATGCCCGTTCCTCTCCCACACTCAATCAGCCAGGACTCTGCAAGAACTCTAAGTGCTTCCACACACTGCTAAACACAGTTTTCCCACAAAATATCCTTAGCTGAATTCTCTCAGCTGAAAGCAAGTAAAAGAAACCCACTCACCTCTCTCACAGCTCTCTCTCCTGCTCCTGCTCAGAGCTCAGCTGGTCTCCCACACCTGTCATTATGTAACTAGAAGGCATTACTAATCAAGTATTCTCTGTACAATAAACAACATTAGCTTTACATGAGACAAGTTAATTATTTTCAGAGATAATGCATCTTGTTTTATAAGCAATATTAAGATGGAATTATACAGGAAACAAAGGGATAAATCATGAAATAGGACAATAAAACAAGATCAATATTGATTAATTGCTGTAAATGGTATCATTGAGGCAACATATTTTTAGAGAACCAGACAAAAATACTCAAGTTGATCTTTAATAAATTACATTATTTTAATCACTTGGTATATAACCGCAAAGTTTCTGTGGAATTTATAGTGTCATTGGAGGCACATTTCTCTAAAATCAGCTTATTAAAAACTGAATGGTGGCAGTGTAGTATAAAGATACTATCTTCACAACGTGTTTTGGAACGTAGCTTTTTAAAAAAAATAATGGGCCACTATTTTGTTTTTAGATCAGTTTTTTGAAATTACTGTCATAAAGTTGTTGGGTTTTTTTAAACTTATTGCTTGCTCTTTTGTTCACAGCACAGGCATGTTCAAAAGGAATTCTAGCACATTGTGAAGCATGCCTGAAAATCTCTTCTATTTTAGGGGAGATTTGTAGTGTCAGTTCCTGGTGCATTTCCGGCTAATATCAGTGCATATGAGTTTATGTTCCCTAATACCATGTTATTTATTTATTTTTCATATTTGTATCCCGCCCTCCCCGATGGGCTCAGGGTGGCTCACAAGGGCAAGGTACATCCATGCCATGATTAAAACATATAATACATAATAAAAACATCCAACATCATTAAAAACAATGGTGCTCAGTCAGTTATTAGTATCGTGACTCCAAGACTCAGTTCCAAGTATCCTATGATGTTATGGCCACACGGAGACGGCTTATCAGATCTTCTATCCAATTCCAGATTCTTCCTCAGGGCCTCGTCAGTGCATCCTTTAAGTTACCATGACGGTGGTGGTATAGTAGGGCGGTGGCTCCTACTCAAAGGCCTGGCGGAAGAGCTCCGTCTTACAGGCCCTGTGGAACTGCATAAGGTCCCGCAGGGCCCGGATCTCCCCTGGGAGCTCGTTTCACCAGGTAGGAGCCGCCACCGAAAAAGCCCTGGCCCTGGTCGCAGCTAGTTTAGCATCCTTGGGGCCCGGTATCACCAATAGATTTTGGGCCCCCGACCGTAGTGCTCTTGGGGGAACATGTGGGGAAAGGCGGTCCCTCAGGTAGACTGGGCCCTGGCCATATAGGGCTTTATAGGTAAGAACCAGCAATTTTAAGTGAATCCGGTACGCTATCAGCAGCCAGTGCAGCGCTTTCAGCATAGGCTGAATATGGTCCCTCCTAGAGAGACCCATCAACAGCCTGGCTGCAGCATTCTGAACTAGCTGCAGCTTCCGGATTTGCGACAAAGGCAGCCCCGTGTAGAGAGCATTGCAGTAGTCTAGCCTCGAAGTGACCGTCTCATGGATCACAGTGGCCAGGTCATCACGATCAAGATAGGGGACCAACTGCCGTGTCAACCGAAGATGGTAAAAGGCTGACTTGACAGTGGATGCCACCTGGGCCTCCATTGTTAATGAGGAGTCCAGGAGCACCCCCAAACTCCTAACCCCAGACACCGGCACCAAAGGCGCCCCGTCAAAGGTCGGGAGAGGGAGCCCCAACCCCGTACCGGCCTGACTAAGGCCCAGGACTTCCGTCTTCGCCGGGTTTAGTTTCAATCGGCTCAGCCAGAGCCAACCAGCCACAGCTTCTAATGCCCGATGAAGGTCATTGAGACTCGAGTCCAACCGGCCACCCAGCATCAGATAGAGCTGGGTGTCATTTGCATATTGATGACACCCAAGCCCATAACTTCGGGCAATCTGGGCAAGGGGGCGCATACAAATATTAAATAGCATCGGGAACAGCACTGCTCCCTGAGGCACCCCACATTCAAGGGGATACCTATGGGATAGTCGGTCCCCGATGGCCACCCTTTGTCCCCGACCTTGGAGGAAAGAGGCAAACCATTGAAGAGCAAGCCTCTGAATCCCCACGTCGGTGAGGCGATGGGTCAGCAGCTGATAGTCGACCGTATCGAACGCGGCCAACAGATCTAACAACAGCAATGCTGCCACACCACCTTGATCCAGATGCCTTCGGAGATTGATAGTCAGGGCGACCAAGGCTGTCTCAGTCCCATGACCAGGGTGGAAACCGGACTGGAAGACTGAAGCATCCTCCAGAAAGCTCTGTAGCTGTAACACCACCGCCCTCTAAATAAGTTTGCCCAAATAGGGCACCTGTAAACTATTTGGCCATACCATTCATATATGAAGACAGTGTGGTGATAGTGGTTAGAGTGCTGCACTAACATATGGAAAATCTATGTTCACATTCCCACTCTACAATGCAACATGCTGTGTGACCTTGGGTCAGACAGCCTTACTTACCTCACAGGGTTTTTATGAGGAGAAAATGTCATCCTGAGTGTCTCTAAGGGTAGGTTTAAAAAGACAGTGTGAGTAATTGACCTGAGGCCATCTGTAGTGTCATCCTGAGCAGAGTCATACCCTTCATAGCCCTTTGACTTCAGCTGACTTAGAAAGCTGATTGTTTCCAGTTCCAGGAAAAGTGTGTGGTTGCATTTTGGCTGGGCTCTGCCAAGCGTTTTTCTTTCTTCTCTTATTTATTTTGGCCATTAGTTTTACAGACCTAATTCATCACAGATGTTTTAGAAGTCTGATGCGGTTCTTTAATGTCAATGTTTTGAATTCCTGGGGTTTTATCATGCCAAGCTGATAATATTGGCAATGAGTCTCTAGCTAATTATAAGATCTCCACGGCGTCTTGCCTGGTGAGGGTGTGTGTCTATGTGGGTAGTTAGAGATGATAGATAGATAGATGATAGGTAGATAGATAGATAGAAGTAAATTTGTCCTTTCTTCTTTTATCAATTTGATAATGGGAAAGAAGAAGAAGAGATTGGATTTACACCCTGCCCTTCACTACCCAAAGGAGTCTCAGAGTGGCTTACAAACCCCTTTCCCTTCCCCTTCCCACAACAGACATCCTGTGAGGTAGGTGGGGCTGAGAGAGCTCTGATAGAAACTGCTCTTTTTTCAAGAACAGCTGTGCCAAGGTCATCCAGCAGGTGAAAGTGGTGGAGTGAGAAATCAAACCTGGTTCTCCCAGATTAGAGTCTGCGCACTTAACCACTACACCAAACTGACTCTCAGAAAGAAAAGAGGGTGTCCTTTTACGGACTCCCAACCAACTAGTAAACAGAGCAAATTAGATTATTTTTTGGGTAACTTTTTGGCTCCAACATCAAACAATTTTGCAGTTTTGGAAAATGATATATCAGCCCCTAATACTGAATGGTTCTTTGGCTTGGAAATGGAGATGAGCACCACCCCCTAGAGTCAAATGCGACTAGCTTTCGAGCAAGGGAAACCTTTACCTTTTAATACTGAAATTAAAGGAGGTGATCTATCTTCAGATTTCCTGTACTCTTTAACTGATACTGATACTGCTGCTTTGAAAATTATAATCAATAGGAATTTTGAAAATGTCAAATGCACTCATGACCACTCTAAAGATTTTGTTTTATAGACTAATTAGACATTATTAATTGCCAATTATTTAAAAAGATAAACTGCAAATTGGACAAACTTTCCTCAGAAATAAAATTACTATTCAGTACTAGAGAGGGAGGGGTTTCCACTAGTCAATCAAAAATAAACCTACTAATTAGGAGAAGTGACCCAATGCGAATATTATCATTAAGATGTAAGGAATCACAATTTTCCATGGACCCATAAAGAGTTGTATTAATTTTTTTGCCATACAACTCCCAAAGGATATGTTGGTTTCCACAGGCACTAGCAGAAAAAAATTGGGCTTTTTGCTTAATTTAAACTTCATCTTAATAGACTTGAAATCCATTGACAAATTCCCAAATTCTTATTGAAATGATCATTATCTGCTTCAATTTTATTCACCAAGAATTCTTCAATGGATTATGACTCATATACCCTATTTGAATGGATACGGCATTTTTCCTTCTAGATTTTATATGCAAACTGAGGTTTCATCTTTACTTCAGAGGAAATCCGGCTCCCCAGCAGACACTAAAGGCATACTGCTGGGAGCCGTCTTTGCCTCCATGAAAGAAGGGAGGAGTTCGGCTGCCACAGCAGGGTACTTTAAGGGGCGGGGCCAGCGCCGTCTTAACGGCGGGCTCTGGCCCCATTCAGGCAGTCTGCGCCTCGTGCTCGGCAGCTGTAACAGCTCCGAGCACACCTTAAAGTCTGAGTCTGCAAGTTCAGTGTTAAAAAAAAACCCCAAAAAGTGTGGCGGCATTCACTGCAGCAGTGGCCCCTTTGAAGACGGAGCAGTTGGGGCGGAGAATTGAGGCTCCCGGCAGGGCGTCCTAGCTGAAGGTGGTGCCACATCGGGATGAGTGTTTGGTTGTGTTGCGGCTGGAGCGGGCCCGCGTGCGGCTAGAGCGGGCCACATTAGTGGCCGGAGTATTGGGGCGACACTGGTGGTACGATTGGGGGGCCACGCTGTGTTGGTGTTTGTTCGGGGCCTGCCCACACCGGCTATTTGCTCCTTGGCTCAGGGCTACTGGGGGCAGGAACTAGGCTGCATCGGAGCCTTGGCTTCCTGGTGGGTTTTACACAAGTGTCCGTTCTTTGAGGTGGGCGGGAACTGTCTTAGGCCATGGTGGAGTGGCTGCAGTTGGTGAGGCTGCCCGTCACCTCCCACCCCCTTCCTCCTTCTGCCCCATCTATTAGCTCCACTGGGGAGGCCTGCAGGGGGGTGGAGCATTTTTGGGGAACTGGGGGCCCAGGCTTACACTAATCATCTGCCTGTTCCCGCATATTGCCCCCCCTCCTTGCAGTCGGGTAATCTTACCCTGGGGACCGGGGGTAAAGAGTGGGGTGCAGCTGGGTTGGGCTGCCTCATTCTGGGGCATCCCTGCCTCCCTCTGCATTCCATAGCCTTGCATCAGGCTTCGAAGCAGGGGCCCTGGCTCAAGGGGGGAGCATCTGCTTGCCATGTGGAAGGTCCCAGGTTCAATCCCCATCATCTGTAATTGAAGGGACCAGGCAGTAGGTGATGTGAAAGACCTCTGCCTGAAGCCCTGGAAAGGTTTGGCTCTCCATGATGCGAGAGAAAGCCCTGAGTAATTTTAAAGCCTGCATTCATTGGATGGGCCAGTTTGGGGGCTGTTTCAGGCAGCCATTGTATAACTACAGCCATTACATAACTAGGTGGTCAGTTTTGGGTAGGACTTGTGTGGGGCAGCCATTAAGGAGGTGTGTTATAAGCAGTCAGTTTAGTGACTATGTTTCCACGGTCATTTTCTCACAGTCCTCTAGGCAGCGGTGGCCATTTTAGGTAGGTGCCCTAGGCAGCCATTTTGAGACCGTCCTTTCAGAGGCCATTAATTGGAGGGCTTTCAGAGGGCCAATTGGGTTGATGTGATACTCCCTTCACTCATTTGCTGTACAACATTTTGATGCTGGCTTTCCACCCTATATGTATCTCAAGGGGTGACTAATTAGCAAGCTTACAGGCCACCTCTGTTACCTCTATCTTCTTTGCGAGGAATGCCCGCTGAGCCAATGCTACAAGTGGGTGCTACAAATGCCCTGTCGATACCACAGCCTCCCTATTTGATCGGAATCAGGCCACTTCACTGATTCTAAATGGTCATAAATATTTGACTGGTGTGTGGGGTAGGCACAGTCCCTGTTGTAAGAACGGTACTTGAAGGAATCAGCTTAGGGGAGGGTAGTATCTACTGTAGATTATTGTTTCTAGAGACCTCTGTCGCTGATTGCTAGCATTAATTTATGCTAGGCTATTAGGGAACCAATCTTTGCATAACTGTCTTATGGGCATTTTGTATGGGGATGTGTCTCACTGAGGGAGACTGTTTGCTTGGCATGCAGAAGGTATTATGCCTATTATGCAGGGGTCCCGGGTTCGTTCCTAGCATTACTAGTTTCCGGATTGACTGTGGGATGTGAAAGATCTCTGCCTGAGACCTGGAGGGCTTTTGCTAACTGAGTACGCAATGCTCATTTAGCAAGCTAATAGCTTACAGTGCTATAGATGGGGTTATTCCTTTTGAATCTTGGCAAGATCCTTATGCAGAATAATTCTGGATGATCTACGGATGGCAGGTGGCCTTACTTAGATTTGAGAGTGTAGTCAGGTATGTTTAAGCCAGTAGTAATTTTCCAGGGCTCTACACTGAACTGCGGACAAGAGTGTGAGACACCAGTGCTGCATGGTGGGATGCAATGCTCCCTCTAGGCTGTGGAGTCTTGTGAGCAAAAGTTCTACTTTGTGAGCTGCTGGCATTAAAGTTGTGAGCAAGCAATTTGGCTGCTGCATGAATTAGTTTGCCCTGGAGCCATCCTTCCTGAGCTAAGACAAAAATATCTTTGAACTGGAGGCTAATAAACCGTGAGCTAGCTCACACTAACTCAGCTTGGAGGGAACACTGATGGGATGAGCTCCCATCTCGGGCCCTGCTTCTGCCAACCCAGCAATTTCAGAGCGGGATGTTGTGAGCAGTTTGATAGGTGCCTCTTCGTGGGTAGGTAGCAATGTTTTGTGCCCCTTGACGTCCACTCATTCCGGCCGCATGGCCACTGGGATGTCTTCGGACAGTGCTGGGCCTCGGCCTGGGGGCAGAGATTGGCACAGCAACCCTGAAGTCGGATTTGACTGGCTTTCGAGCAAGGGAAACCTTTACTTTACCTAGTGGGAGAGCGATAATAACTTGCCAATATTCAGATTAAAATAATTTGCCCTAATGCAGCAGGCTAGGGGACTCAAATGGGAGAACCTGGTTGATTCCCACTTCTTCCCCATGTGGGCAGCTGGAAGTTAGCTGGGTGACCTTAATCACATCACAGTTCTTTGGAGTTGTTCCCTCAGGGTGGTATTCTGGAAGCTTTTTCAGCCCCACATACCACCATGGGCTGCTGTGGGGAGAGGACAAGGTTGTGATTGCAAGCCACTCTCTCTAATTGAGGAGTGGGTGAAAAAAATCCAGTCTCTTCTTTTTCATTTTCTTCTCTGGAAAACTTTAGAGGCCTTTAATGGATCTGAGTGTAATCTGCAAATTTGAGGGGAGAGAGTACTGAATTTTGAGGGGAGAGAGTACTTCCACTGAGAACAGCTACTTAATATTCAGTAGCTTGATTGGACCCTAGTGCGGGGGCGAAATCAAGTGTATCAGAACGGGAAAGGGATCCTGTCACCAGCACGTAGTTTGACAGTGTGAATGCCTCTGGTCGGCTTTGTCATGCGGGGATTTGAAACTACCCATTGCAATTCATCATCTGTACCTTCTGTTTTTTTGTTTTAGTAGGGACACAGTGTGATTTCCAACCTGCTGCTGTGATCTCGGATTTGACGACCGGCATGCCATTTCATCATTGGTTGGTCCTGCTGCTGCTGAACATGCTACACTGGTTGGATTGCATTGTGCTTTAAAGGGCTGCCCAGTGGGTGTGGGCCTGGCAGAGGGGTATTAGTTACAACAGGCTGTGGACGGTGCCTGCCAAGATGGTGGCGCAGCACCACCAAGGGACTGGCTGGGCTTTTAGGAAATAGATATTGACAATATGTCTTTAGAGCCAGGCAACCCCCTTTTGTTAAGATGTGTCTTAGTAGTGTTAAAGATCTAGAAACAAATATCAGAAACCATTTCAAATGCCTTATTGGAGCAGTCACCGGATTTTAACAATGGAGGCCTTCTGTATGTGAACGGTGGAGAGTTCTCTAGGGAGCTCCAAAGTAGGGGGAGATGACCCACCTTTCATATTGATGGTTTTTCAGTTGACGATTCAGGGGATCTGGAACTGGCAGAGTCCCCCTCACATGATACACTTAGCCAGGGCAGAGTGCAGAGTTACTGAAGGATACAGAGAGAAAAGGCTTGTGTTTAATATGGACTTAATGTGTACGAATGCGCAGCTCTTGTTTTTCCTGGATGGCGGTAAATAATATTGCCAGATTGCTGGCAGTGGCCATCCAGGAATATCAGTACTTTACTTCTTGATCAGTGCAGGCCCTGCAAATCATATGACTGTGTGGATGCACACAATGCTGTAAATTTAGGGATTTCCAGCATTTGGAATGTTTTGAGAAAGGGGGCTCAGAGGACTGGGCAAGCCACTCCTTGGCTTGAGGTGATGGTCACAAGTTACCTGGGCTGGCCGGCTCACGGTTCCAACTTTGGCTGGCGGAGGGACCCTGTTGTCTGGCACCAGGGGCCCGTTTCAGCCTGTCTTGGGTTGTTGTGCCTTTCTAGAGTATGGTGGGACCCACTACTTCGGAATTGGGCAGGATCCTACTGCTTACAAGAAGGTGGGTGCACTCCCCCCCTGCATTGGGGAGACGTCATATTGTCATTCATTGTTTTTCCTTAGGTGCTGTGCTTTGTGGCAGGTGGACTCGGATTCCCATCGGCAGCCACAGTTCATTTCTGAGGAGCTCACCGTACAGACGGTGGCTATTGGCTCTGTTGGGCCTTTGAGAGGGGCCACGGTTGAACGGAGGGGATGCCGAAGCTCGCTGGGCGGGCCTTCTCTGCTTGCTGCTTGACAGACCCTGGCTCTATACCCAGTGTCCTTGTATCCACCTGGGCGGTTATGACTGGGTTTCCAAAAGGGAAGACCCATTTTTTCAGGCCCAAGGATGGTTTCTTATTTCAGCCGGTGGCTAAGTACAATTATTGGTTTGCCATGATCCCGCCAGAGAATGGCTGCCCCCCCTTTAGATGGTGGATTGTCAAAGCTTTGGTAAATCTGAGGGTTGGGTTATGGTTAGGCCGCTATGTGCCACACCCCCATTGGGGCGGACTGCACAGATTTGTACAAAAAAGGGAATGGAGTTTTCTACGGGATTAACGGCAAGGGCTTAGGGAATGGAGTTTTCTATGGGATTCACGGCAAGGGCTTAGGGCAGTGTTAGGATTTAGTGGGCACATGGGTCTAAGCAGAGGCTTGACCCTTGCGGTGGCAGAGTTTTGTTAGGAAAATTTGTTGCAGCTTGGTAAGCACCCATCAGCAACCCGGGAGGGTGGCGGGGTCTGTCAGATCATCACTGCAGCCTTGCAGCCAGGGATGAGATGCGCAGACTGCCTTTTGGATTGCTGAAGGGCACGCCTCAACATGTGGCAATAATTATAAAACCACTTGTGGTGAATAATGTTTCTTGTGCCAAAAGATTTAGTGTATCATGGGCAAAATAGCATATTTTCACAATGAGCCTTTTTCCTAGTAAATTAATAAAGGACTGTATTACAGGATTGGATTACAATAGTACATATCTGCATGCTTGATGAATCTGTTCTCCCAATGTAATTGGACTGTCCTTCCATCAGAAAATACCACCATATTTTTATGTTGAAGGTTCCAAAGCTGTGTCAAGCCTTTATGTTGGCATATATGGACTCCTCACCTTCTGCAGTGTTAAATGGGAGATACTGACTCCTTATTTAGTGTTCTACAAGCAGGATATAGACTATAGCTCGTATTGTATTTGATTGCCCTATGAGAGCAGAAGCTAGGAATACATTCCTCTTGCCTCCTTTTCATCTATTTCTGATGCTTCTGTGACTGTTGAATCTAAGATTATCTGGCTTCTTTTGGATTTTTATTTTGATGTTATTTTTTGAGTGGTCAGGTTTATGAGATTTTGTTCTGATAATGTAAGTTTGGTTGCTGTTTCAGCCCACATGGCTTTTTAACAAAAAAGGAAGGAAAAGACTTAGAAAGTTATAACACTGCTTAGGATGGTACTGCTAATCAGCTTTCTAGAAGGGTAAAGATTTGCGACTTGAACTCCACAGTCCTAATCTAATACTCTAACCACTATGTCATGTGTGAACTGAAATAAGGAGGTTGCCAGGAGAAAGAAGCACTTTTCAGTTGTTGTGTTCCTGGTGCTGTGACCACATGTACAGGTTGAAAGCACTACATGCAATCCTCCTGTCATTACTTCTGAATGTGACAAAACATGGGCTAAGGACAGACTGGAAGTATAAAGTGCGCGGGAGGCGGGGCAAAAAGACCCGGACCAAGTTGTGCCGGGGATTCCCAACCGCACTGCACCTACTGATGCAGGAGCCTACCGGGGAGGAGGCGCAAAGGAGCGTTTGCACTGTTGGCCCGCCCCTGGTGGAGACGCAGCTGTAAGCAGCTTTTTTACTCTGGCAACATGCGCCTATGCACCTATTTCTCGAGCAACCTGCTCAAACGTCTCCCTGTTCCTGTGGGTCTGACGCAAGGCCTCCTGCACTGGCCACTCACCCCACACTGCCAGGAGGTCCAAGGTCTCTGCCCTTTTCCTGGACGCTCCTCGCATGCCTGCCATTTTGCCGGTCTGTCTCCCAAGAGGCTGCCTGCAGAGGCTTTAACTCTGCAAACCGGAAGTGCCCCATGGCCAGTTGTGCGCTCCAGCACATATTGCGCATGGGCGCTTATGCACATCCCTGATGCCAGATCAGCCGGTTTACATTATCAATGTGGCTTGTGTGCGGATTTTAGCGTGCACGCTTCCGGGAAGCGGGATCAACGCAGTCTCCGGGGTTTGCTACGGCTTTCACCTGGTACTTTTTTAACTCAGTAGGGAATCATCATAAAACGGGTTGACTAAAGCTGGGGAACGCCTGACAGCCGTGGCTGTGTGATTTGTGAAACGTACCTATATTGGGCCAAACTGCCATTCTGAACTCAGCTATGGGTTTTCTGCCTCAGTACCCATGTAGCAGACCCCATGGTGTTTTGTACATATGCACTGAAGTGAAAAATCCATGCATTGCCCTTTTCATTATGAAATGGTGATCGTGCATATTAGGAGGATTGAATGTACAGCATGTTTGTTCTGTGCGCATGGGCCACAGCCTCGGGAATGTAACAACTGGAAAAGACTAGACCCTTCTTTGTTGCTGTTACCCATCTCTGGAATCCCTTCCTGATGGAAGTCCATATGTGACTCTCCCCACTCTCTTTTTGATAACAGCTAAAGATGCATCACTTTGCACCAGTATCAAGCAATTATGATTTCCCTTCAGATTTGCATATATCATAATGACTGTTTGCTGTAGATAGTAGTTTGTATACTGATTACTACAGTTTTTATTGATGGTGTTTTTCTATTTAATTTTAACATTAATTACATTACCATTAGTTGACTCAAGGCTAGTTCTGTTTTCAGAATTATAGCTCAAAAGCGAATGTGTCTAAAAATCCAGTTAAGCATGCTTCCTTGGGGTATCAATAAGTTGCAGCATTGGGTTTCAAATGTCTGCTGTGAGCAACCACATGAATTTGCAACTGCCATTTCCTGAAGAAGCATTTTCCCATCATTGCATGAAGGAGCCAGATATTTCTCCCTTTAGCCTCTGAACAACACTTGAGAATCCAAACAATAATTGGATCCAGGGACAGAGGGTGAGATGATTTCAGTCGGAAGGTGACAGGCATTTTCAGGGGCTGTGCCACATAATAATCTCCAGTTGTCGAGAAAAAGGATATTGGTGGACTGCTCTATCATCTCAAGAGTTAGCAAGAAAGGATATTTCCAACTACACTGACAGTTCTTCCTGAATTAACAATTGAATATTGCTGATCAGAAATAAAGAATGCTTGTTGCAAGGGTCAAGGGCTATGTATAATCCAAGGATCTTTCCTCCACCTGAACCACTGATAACTTCCATTCATGCATTTTTTACTGTCTAGAGATCCTTGTCTGCATGAGATTTATTCAGCACGCTGGAAGTGCTCTTAGCAGCCCTGCCACAAGGGCTGCTAACTGCTTTCAAATGTCAGTAAAGAAACCGGGCTTGTTCACAAATGACAAGTGCTGGGCACTGTGATCTGCTCTGTTAAACTCCAGATAGGCTGTTTTGGCAGCATCAGTCAAAACCTCATCAATAACAAGTCTCTGGTCACAGATCCTAGGAATCATCTTTGAAGTGGAGCCCCTTATGGCTTCCCCGGCCACATTTATATTCCTTCCAGATAATATTGCCTCCATTTGTTTCGCTGTTAATCTCAGCTGACATTTCCATGAAGTGCCAAATGTGGATACAGTCTGTCAGCTGTTTTGAATCACTGACAATGAGAGTGTCCCAGCAACAAAGGATCCCAACAGTGACACAATTTGAAATACTTCTTTTTCTTCTCCGTTGGAAAAGGTGGTTTAATACACAAACAATGTACAAAAGTACTCACGAGTGAGATGATTTTATCTGCTAGTCAGGTACATTTCAGTACATTCCTACAAACAGTTCAGGATTGTATACATAACCTTCTCAATTGCATCCTCACAACAACCACCCTTTGAGGTAGGTTAGACTGAGAGACAGTGACTTGCCCAAGGTCTGTGAGCTTTATGGCAGAATGTGGATTTGGACCCGGGCCTCCTAAATCCTAGTACCACACTGATGGTACACACTATTTAGTGAACAACATGCATGCCCATTGCACTGTTAAGTTTGTTTTTTTAGAAAATGGAAGGAAGCTACATTTGCTTTTGACTTGCAATGATATTTCACAGCTTTAGAAAAGTTTACTCCTTTGGGGAAAAAAATTAAGCACTATATGTAATAAAGTATTGACAATCCAGCTGCATGAAAAAGACTATCGATCAAAGAATCAATGTACCTATAAAACCAGCAGTTTTACTGAAACCCTCCCTTCTTTTACCTTATCTGGAATTCTCTCTGGGACCGTAAGCCTCCACCACCACACACTCATCTCCCCCCTTTCCAAAATTAAAAGGGGGGGAAAGGGGTCTTATTTGGGGGGGAGGGAGGAATGCAGTCCTATAACTGGGGACTGAATCTTTCACTCAGTTTGCTCTACTCTGGCTGTGGTCAGACTGGCAGCTTGGGAGAGTTTCAGGGATGGATAATATCAGTCAGACTCTGCACATCAAGGTGACTTCATATCGCATGCGGGCTGTGGCAGATAGTTCACTCCTCTGACAGCCGCCACCTTGGGTGTGTGGCTCCGAGAATGCTGGCCAGGTGGAAGGTGAATATCTGGGGCCGGAAGCTAGGCAAGTGTGGTGAGCCCAAGTAGACAGCAGCATCAGCCATTTGCTCCCCCCATGTGGGGACTGCACAGCATTTCATGGGGTTGGCAGTGTGAGGAGGTCCCTGTCGCTTCAGACAGCTGCACTTTCCTTGAGCACTTGGGTGCCTGTGTGGTGCTGGATGGTTATGGGGTGCCTAGGAATTTATGCACACAGTGGAGAACAAAACACCCACCTGTAACAGATTGCCGGGTTCATATTGCCAATCTGTTCTGTGTGTGCTCCCCTGCATCTGGACATCCACCCTGGACGATAAATGTGCAGGGAACTGAAACCACCACGTGTTATGTGGGGGCTATTTACTCCATTTCAAACTCATCCTATGATGGGATGTGTACAACTGTAGAATGGCTGACCAATGTGGATGTGTGACTGAGCCCATTTAATCCATTTAGGAAGAGCAACTGTGTCGGGCCAAAATGCTGGTCTGAACGTAGCTTCTGTGTCCTCTGTGCTATGAGGCAAGCATGAGCTCATGCTTTGGCTAGCTCTAAATCACTCATATTAAATACTGTAGAATCTTCCTATTACCCATGATGGGGCATGGCCCTCCTTTATTTCCCCTTGCCCTGTTCTTTTCTCTTTCTCACATCTTGCTTCATGCTTAGAATTTGGATGCTTAAAGTCACTCACTCTTTACTGAGTACTTCATGTTAATTACTGAATGCTTGGCATTCTGGCACTACATAAAACTTTGTAATTCCTCTGTCAAGATATTTGGGGATGTGGAATGGTATCATATAGCCTGATCTCATCAAATCTTGGAAGATAAGCAGGATTGGTAATTGGATAGGAGACCACCAAGGAAGACTTTGCAGAGGAAGGCAATGGCAAACCACTGGTGCTGCTCATGTGCCTTGAAAACCCTATGGGGTTGCCATAAATTGGCTGCAATTTGATGGCACTTTACACACACACATAAGAAGCCCCTTTCTGGTTGCATCTCAGACCTTGAAAACTTCTCATTGCACCTTGTCAGTTAATCATGGCTCTCTTATTACTAGTATGCCAAAGCTCAAGGACTCCATAAGATTTTCCTCTTTTTTGCATCAAGTGGTTAAGACGCTGAACTGCAGGCTGTGGAAGGTCAGTAGTTCAGCAGTTCGAGACCCAGGTGCCACATGATGGAGTGAGCTCCCATCTCTCGTTCCAGCTCCTGCCAACCAACAGTTCGAAAGCAAGAAATTGCAAATAGATAAATAGGTACCACTTCGGTGGGAAGGTAACAGCGTTCCGTGCACCTTGGTGTTTAGTCATGCCGGCCACATGACCACGGAAATGTCTTCGCACAGCGCTGGCTCTTCGGCTTTGAAACGGAGATGAGCACCGCAACCCTAGAGTCGGATTTGACTGGCTTTCGAGCAAGGGAACCTTTACCTTTATAACATAATATGCTATATTTATATAAAGGTGATAGTGTTCACCTCTCCCCTGAAGGTTGTGACATCTATCTGGCTGATTGGTGTCAGGGCCTGCAGGTTGTTATAGTCAGCAGGTTAGGCAAGGGGTAGTAAACTAGGCTAAATCCCTTGTTTGACAGTAATAGGCTGGGTTGCTAAGGACAGGTGAAGCTAACTGGCAAGCACCTTGAGGCATCATCTGGTGGTGAAAGGCCATTCCTTCAAGAATCTATCATTCATTCCATGGCAGGGTGGACTTGGGAGGGGACACTAAACCCTTTGTTGGTACCTAATTACACTGGAATTTGAAGAAACACATAGTAGGGCCTCAATTGGAGATCCCAGTGGATGGGAAGGTTCACAACTGAGTAGGCAATTGTTCAGATATCCTGGTCTCAGGTAATTTAGGATTTTAAAAGTAGGAACCTATGTCTGTTGGCAATACTTTGAATGTTTAATCAGGTAAGTATAAGCCAGTGAAAGAAACCCTTTGCAAACTGGTTAATAGTTCTACAGTCCATAAAACCAGTGTACAAGATGGACTTCAGTGTACAGAAAAGCTTTGGTTGAAATGGCTTGGAAATCCGGTCACACTGGGCCAATGATCCCAAGTAACTTGCTTCTGGTGCTAAGAGAACTATAAATATATTTCCCTCCTTGTATAGCAACATAGCACACTGCTTATGAAATTGGGAGGAGTTTTGAAAGCATTTTGAGACTCATTATGGGGTAGGAGGCTTGAAGACAAAAATTTCACTGGGTGCACAACCAATGTGGCATTGTGGTTACAGTATCAACTGTATCATATTAGGATCCGAGAGACCCAGGTTTGAACCTCCATTCTTCTGTGGAAGCTCAGTGGGTTTCCTTAGGTCAATCTACCTCTCTCAGCTTAACCTATATCCCAGGGTGATTCCTGTGAGGAAAAATTGGAAGAGGAAAGAATGATGTTATAAACTGTTTCAGGTCCACACTGGGCAGAAAAGTGAAGTATAAAAGAATAAATTTGAACCCCTTGTGAAACCCAGTTGTTCATTAATCCTGACAATCTCCTTAGCAATGGGATCCCATGATTTTATTTTATTTTTTAGAAGAAGATGAAGAGAAGAGATTGGATTTATACTCCACCCTTCACTCAAAGTCTCAGAGCAGCTTACAAACTCCTTTCCCTTCCCCTCCCCACAACAGACACCCTGTGAAGTAGGTGGGGCTGAGAGAGCTCTGACAGAAACTGCTCTTTCAATGACAGCTCTTATCAGAACTATGGCTTGCCCAGGGTCATCCAGTAGCTGCAAGTGGAGGAGTGGAGAATCAAACCTGGTTCTCCCAGATTAGAGTCTGCACACTTAACCACTACACCAAACTTCTAGTAGGGGCCATGCAGAGCAATCCTAAGAACTCTTCCCTGGAGTAAGCTCCACTGAATAGATCTGAGTATAATTCTGAGTAGACCAGTTTAGGATTACTCTCCTAATCCCATTAAATTCACATGCCTCAATGATTTAAACATCCAATTATAAATTGTGCCCATTGTCTAATCTATCCGTAGAAAGCTATGCAAAGGTATACTGAACTTTCCTCTGTGTGTGCACACAGCATATTGTGATAAAAGGTTCTCATTATTTAAGGACCCCAAACTTCCTTTGGAAAAAAGTTTTCATTTCGGACTGCAAAGCAGCAATGAAAGAGGAACATTATAGGTATATAAGATAAATGATGCAATACTTCTTAATGGTGCCATTGTAAAAGGAAGAAATATGTTCACCTGCGCACCATATCGCTATAATAAATCACTTAGTTTTTATAGCTGAATTGCCCACCATTTTATACATAAGTACATAAGAATTATTTTTAAAGAAGATTCTTTGAATTGCCTTCTCCTCATATTCCCTGGCTCCCTGATCCAATAGTCCTGCACACAAAAATAGATGCTTCTCTTAGGAAGAATAATGGAGCATATGCTGGATCCTTTGTAATAATCCCTTTTTCAGAAGTAGTGTCTGACCTTGTCAGCTCACTCAAGACCTCTTTTCAGATGTTACAAGCTGGGGAAACTTATTACAAGAGCAATCCATGGTCAAGGACATCTATTTTCTAATGTTATCAGACTTCAAGAGGATATCCCTACCCGAGGTTTTGAGACATATACCCACAACTTTGCACAAGAGAATTTCAGGGCTGCTGTTCAGGAAGGTTTTTAGTCAGTGAAATGTATTTTGAAATTGTTGCACTTTTATGAGTATAATGGCACTTCTACAATACAATACAAACTACCTTGAACATAAGATGAAATATAAGTATTTCAAAGAGATCAGTAAACAAAATCTATGGGTGGATTTTCCCACTCAGTCTCACCCAAATTTCCCTCCCTGCTACAGTCTCTGTTCCACAAGGCTCTTGTACCTTTATGATTCTCAGTACTGCTTTTTTTCCTGGTGATCAAAGATCACCTGTCCTCTTCCTTTTCACTGGCTAGATCCAACCCACTCTGTATACTAGAGGGCTGGAGCCAAGGAATGGGCTGTTTAGTTTAAATCAGTTAAATTTAACCTCTTGTCTGATTTTTTGGGGGCCTTTGTAGCCATTTCATTATTACCAAGCTGCAGTATTGTAGAGGGCATACAAAACATAGATAGTAAAATCCCCCTGCCAGGGAACTGAGGGTTTAGACTTTAGTCCTAGAAACCACTCCCTCAAGCCATCCTATCTCTGGACCACCTCCACAGGCTGAACTTAGTTATTGATGATATGTGTAAGAATATTGATGTTGTCAAAAACTTCTTTCGTCATCTTCAACAAATGTATTTGTATCCTGTTCTTTTGTGCATCCACATTTCATCAAGTTGCAAGGATAAACAGGGAACAGAATTGTTGAATTGAAAACGTTGTTAGACACTCATTGGGTTGCATAATGTTTAGCTGTTGAATCTGCACTTCCTGTGATTTTACTGCTTCTGAATATAATCAGTAATGGATTAAATTCTCAAAGAAGTGTAGAAGCTTGTAGAATTCTAAATCAAATAAATTTCAGCTTTGTGTTTTGCTTGATTCTTTTTAGGGAAATGCTTCATAAACTTAAAGTGGTATCAGACTATTCACAAAAATCGGACTGTGACATGGCTCAAGATTGTGTTCTAATTATTCCCTTAATTGATAAATTGCAAGATCTCAGGGATCAGGATCTAAATTTCAGCAAAATAATGGCAGAAGTGGAGATGTTTGCAAAAGAAAATTCAATCAAAATGCAAACTAAAGAAAAGAGAGTACACTGTTATCCCCCTCAAAATTCTAAAGCTGTGTCACTGAATTAAACACAGCAGAAAGCATCTATCCACCAAACAACCATGTATTAAAATTATGGTGTTTCTTCCTGTTATTGATCACATTATAACTGAACTTAAGAGATGATTTACAGACAATTGCAATGTTTTAAATGGGGTTAGGGCTTTCAATCCCAGGTGCTGTTACTTTCTTGATCCGGAAAAACTCATACCATTTGCAACACATTATAGTAGTGACATAGATGGTTTTGAAGCAGAACTCAGACGTTTTCCAAAAGTTCTAGAGAGGTAAGAACAAGAAAGACAAATAAAAATTGACACAATAAACCATTCCCCCCCCCCATCTTCATAGTGGCTCATGATGGTTGGTCAAGTGCACAAGAGCAGGGGTTAAGGGCAGAAAGCAGGGCTTGGAACCCTTTAAACCCTGCTTTCAGCTCCCTGCCACTTTTCATGGGAAGCAGAAAGCAGGGGTTTAAATGGCCCTGCTTTCTGCTCCCTTTGAAAAGCTGCAGAGAGCAGGAAACCCTGCTTTTAGCTCCCCATGGTTTCTCACAGGGAGCAGAAGGCAGGGTTTAAATGGAAGTGGTGAAGTGACTTCCCAGGGGCATTTGACCCCCACATTTCTGCTGGCTATGGCCCTTCCTTTTTTTGCTGGCTGAGGATAGCTTTGGCCAGCAGAAAGCAGGGGGTGAAATGCTCCCTGGGAATCACTTCCCCCACATATTTAACCCTCTGGTTTTGCTCCCTCCCTGCTTCAAACTGGTAGGGAGCAAAACCAGAGTGTTAAATAGTTGGGAGCCATTTAAACCCACCCAATCTGCTCCCCACTTCTTTGAGGGTGTGGAGCAGAATTGGAGGGTTCAAATGGCTCAGAGCCATTTAAACTCCTGCTTTATGCTCCCTGTCACTTTAACAGGAGCAGTATGTAGAAGTTTAAACTTTAAATGGCTCATGAACCTATATGAACAGGTTCCGTTCACCAACCAGCATATCCATTCATGTAGGTATGTGGTTTGGTTCTTGGTTCAGCCACAAACCAAACTGCAAAAGTACAGTTCATGTCCATCCCTAAAATAAAGTAAATATATGAATGTATATCTCAGATTAGAAAAACGACCACAAATCTAAGAGCATTTCAGCACGGTTAAGAAGAAGCACACACAGACATACTGATGTCATAAATCTTCCATGAAAAAGTGGAAGTCTCACCCAAATGAGAAGTACAGCCTCTTTCAAAACAATTGTGTGCTGATAATAAGGTGAGTAAAAGATAATATAGTTAACATATTGCTAAAAAGATAAGCAATATGATTGCCCCCCCATCCGGAATAACGAGACAGACAACCATATGGGGTACTAACGGGCTACTTTTATTAACAAGCTGAAAGCATAACGGCAACATACAGACAAGAGGGCAGAATTGCGGCCTGGCAAGGCTACGGGTCAGCCGACCCTTCCCTTGCCATGATGTTCCAGGGCGAGCACCCAGCTCTGAAGGGAAGGCGATTAAATCACCTTTCCCTCAGCCAGCACGGCTAGGGCAATTGCCAGGGAGAACCACCCCCGAGCCGCGAGGCTCAAAGGAGGGCTCATCCCGGGCAAACCCTCAGGCGGTCTGCTTTCCCCGCCCCGGGCCGCGAGGCCCAAAGACTGTACCGACAAGACCCCTGTTCCCAAACGGGATCTACGCCGGTGCTCACCGTGCCGCAACCTGCAAACTAACAACCTGCCAACTAAAGTGACCACCTATTTAACACGCAACCACACCCTTCAAAGACCTTCGCTACAGCTACAGTTCAAAGTAGGCAAAAAACACCCCCAACCATGAGCCAATCAGGCAGAGGGTAAAAAATTCCTACTTGGCCCCCGAAGGACGACCAGCAATCACCTGAACTGTAAAACTGGGCGGGAGGGTGGGCTGAGCACAGCGAGGCGACTGAAGGCGGGGCGGAGGCCGGCCTGAAGAGACTTCCGCCCCCGCCCCCTGGCTTTCCCCCGGATGCCGGGCTGCCTCGATCCACCCGGGGCGGCAAAGACGGCCCCCCCGAGGCACGCCCTTGCAGAGCGGCCTCTTCAGGGCCGGATTTTCTTTAAGAAGGAAAGTGGTCAGGGAGTTAGTTGGGCCCTTGGATGATAAGTACTGAAGGAATTGCTGAAGGAAGTTAGGGAGGGAAATTGAATTAATTTGTTGTGTTGGTTTTTAATCTTATAAATTATGGTGCAGTTACCCATGGCAGAATGGTTGTTTTCAGGAAGGGTGTCTGTAGACCAGATCAAAACAGAGGTGATAAGAGATTAAGCTCTAGGGCTAATTAAAATTAAAAACTAACAAATCATCTGGTCAGGATGGTTTAAATCTAAACTTACTTTAAAGAACTCAGGTATGAAATTGTTGATTTTCCATTACGGAAGCATTCAGAATTCCCTGGATCCAACCGGGGTATTGTCTCTGGATTGATTTAATTATCAATTATTTTGTCCCTACAGTGTCTTCTATCATCATTCAATTTGCCAAATTAGGGGCACCCTAGTTAGTGTGGGGGAAAAAATCAGAACAACTCTGCCGTGTAGCATTGTATGAATGAAACAGTGAGGGATAAGTATTCAGATTTTGCCACCATCATCACCAGAATCATAAAGAATTTGCTATAGCTTGAGTTCAGTTCTATGTATCATGAATAGAGAAGTTATCTAAGAACAATAATTAAGGATATGGAGCCCAAAAATTTTTTCTCTTGTTTTTTTGGCTCTGGATATCGGGGAGCCAAATATACTGGTATTCCCAGTTTTCCAGGTTCAAAATACAAGTTCGATATCCAGGTTACAAATAGTGGTTACAAATACGAGTTTAGTATTCAGATTTCTTTTGGTATTCTGATATTTTTGGCTCCATTAATCCCAAGGAGAATCTTTCTGTGGGGTGGCTGGAGGGAATGTATAAAGAGCTACTGGCATAAAAATTGCAGTGGAGTTGGAATCCGGTTTGGACTCTGTGAATGGCGGTCGCATCTTCGGGGAGCTCCTGGAGTTGATTCGCCCACGCGTGGCCGGGGGGGGGTCCGCACAAGCAGAGACCCTAAGGAACCTCAGACAGAGGTTCCGATCCGGGGCGCACAGGGGATGTGCCTCTTTCCTGGCCAGCTGGTCAGAAATTGAGGCTCGCCCCATGCCCCAATGGCCCTAGCCGTGGCAGTGCCCCGCATGGGGACTAGCAGAGCCGCCGGTCGTCACTGGGTGATGAAGCGGATAAGCGTTTAAAAGGAAGATATTCGACAAAAACTGTGAGTTGTCGGTCAGAAACGGGAAATGGAGCAAAGCGCATTCCCCCCCCAGCGAAAAAGAGCAAGGGAGGAGGGGGAAACTCCCCCCCGGCATAACAGAGACTGAGTTAACAGAAGAAGAGGGGGGGAGTGAAATTTGAAAAGAGCAGTGTTACCTTTTGGTGAATTGTTAAAAGAGAGGCAGGAAGATTCATTTTCTAACTGCGCGGCACGAACTTAAAAAAAGTAAACAATAAAATAAAGATGTCGGAGCAGAAAAAGTTTCAGGAGAAGCCGGCAAAGAAGCTTGGAGGAACTTCCGGTGCTGGCTCCCGCCTCTTGGAGCTGGCTGTCACTCAACAGGAGAGTGATCTTCTGCGCCCTCTGCTGGAGCAAATGCAGAAAATCAATCAAACGTTGACAAGTATGGAAAGTGTTCTCAGTAACCAGCAGACACAGTTGAATGCTACAGCCAAGAAAATGGAGGAAATCGCGCAAAAATGCCTGGTCTCAACAGAAGACACTCAAAAGGTCAAGAAAAAGGTGGATAAAATGGAAAAACACCAAGAAATGCAAGACAAAAAGTTATTGATGCTTCAAATGGAAAAAATCAAATTTGACTCTCCGGTTTCAGGGCATCAAAGAAGTGGAAAAAGAAGATCTCCGAAGTATCTTAGCGGAAGCCTTGGCAACACTCACCGGCTGGGAAGTGGATAAAATAAGCGAGGAAATGGATCTGGTTTACAGAGCCTATTCCAGCTTTACAAGGATGATTAACCTGCCAGCAGAAGTGGTAGTCAAGTTTACAAAACAGAAAGTTCGGGATCAAATATTGAGAGCTTCTTCTTCAACGCCTATGAAGATTGGAGAGCAGATAGTCAGGATTTTGAAAGATGTTCCATTTGAAATTCGAATGAAAAGGAAAGCATACAAAGGACTGACCTTATTCTTGCAAAACCATCAAATTAGTTATCGCTGGTTGATTCCAGAAGGACTTACTTTCAAGTTCAAGGATAAAAGGGAGAAGATTGACTCCATTTTCAAAGCTCAAGACTTTTTGAAGAGACACGCCGGCTCAGAGGAGGCAGCACTCGCCAAATGGGAAGAATTGGACAGTGACAGAGACAGCGGCTCGGAGGGGGAAGTCAAGACCCCGGAAGATGTAGGAGCGGGAAAAGGTTCATCATATAATCTGAGAGATGTGAAAGGGAGGCAGCCCAAACCATGAAGAATGGTTCGGAATGCGCAAGAAAAGACTTTATTAACAATAAGCCAAAAGGACACTACTAATACATTAACAGTTATTGTTTTTTACAGGTTAAGATGAAAGATGATAGACAACTCACAGAAGAAGCCAAAAGAAGATTTGTTTAATACTAACAAAAGATTAACATACTAATGAAAGCATCAACCAACCTTTTCTTAATCCCACTATATACCCTCTTTTTTCTGATATTAAAAGCATAAACTCTCTCCTTTTTAGGAGAGTCAATTAAAAAAAAATTGAAGTGGAGTTGCTGGTGCCTGTCCTTTAAATAATGCTCCTAATTTCAAGTGAACTGGACCAAGAGGTCCAATTCTGTGGGCCCCTGGGTGAAGTGCCCTCATTCATCCTCCATTGATTTTTATAGGAAACCTGCAAGATACTTGTGGAGAGGGTACATCTCTTTCCCCCCTTTGCTTCCTTCCATCTTCCTCCTTCTCTAATGATCTTTCCCCACTTTCTCCCCTTCCCCTTATCTGTCAACCTACTCCCATCTCTTTTGCCCCCTTTTCTCCTTCTCCACCAATCTACCCCTCCTCTTTGCTATCAGCCTACCCCCTATTTCCCCTGTTTATCCCATTCTGCTTGTATGTCAGCCTACCCCCATCTCTTTTGCCCCCAACTTTTCTCCATCAATCTAACCCACCCTTGCCACTCTGCCAACCTACCCCCATCCTTGGAACTCCACTCACCCACCAACCTCATGGATCTCCCCACCTACCCCCAACTTTGGCACTTTATTCTTTGCTGCTTTCCCCACCTACCTTCCAGCACGTGGGCTGTGGGCTTCTTGGTTTGGTGGAGGGAGGGGGAAGTAAGGAGTTCCTTCCTGGCTGGGTGGGTACTTCAAGACTGACAGAAGTGGGATCCTATCTCTCCCCACTTTCTTGCTGTGCCAAGCCTAGCTTCTAGGCTGTGCTGCTGCCGCCAGGCCCACTGTTTTGCACTGGGGAGTTCTCCTTCTAATGTAAAAAGTGCATTTTGCACTGTTTGCACAGGGAGGAGGTGGTGCCAAGCCCAAGCTTTACCCACTTACCCAGCACTCAGTCCTCTTTGGCACCCATGCAAACAGTATTTTGGGAGTACTTGTTTAATTCTGCCTGATTGCCATTTTGCAAATTGTGTCATATGTTGAATTAGGTTTTTAATGTTGTGGAATTATGTTCTAATTTTAATTGTTTTATAATTGTCTGTTGTAACCTGCTCTGAACCCTGCTGTGCAAGGGAAGGCAGGATAGAAATCTAAATAAATAAATAAGCAAGCAAGCAAATAAATAAAAAAATAATAAGCATGCAGCAGCAGCTTCTGTTGTTTCACACTGGGAGGGGGTGATCCTCCAAGTGTAAACAACACGTTTTGTGCTGTTTGCACTGGGAGGAGGCAGCACCCAGCCCAAATGTGAAGCAGCAGCCTCTGTTGCTTTGTGCTTGGTGTGTGTCAAGTGTAAACGGCATGTTTTGCTTTGTTTGCCTTGAGAGAAAGATAGCTACGCATAGCAGAATATTGAGGACAACGTAGAAGGATATGAGCAACTGAATCAGGTTCACTATAGAGACAATCACAGGTTCTGTCCCTATAGGGAATACCCCTATATCTGCCTAAAACAACAGCTGAGGGGAAAAGATTGAAACTCGCTAGCATAAAAACCTGCCAATAAAGTGGGATTGTTAAATTAGAGATGCACAGAGCCATAGAGGCTTTGGGGGGGAAGGTCAAGGGAGCGTGGAGAACAGACTCAATAGCTCCCAGCATTAATTGTTTGGGCTTCCATATCCCAAATCCTCCTCCGTACCACCTGCAAAATAGCTGTTTCACCACAATTGTACAGGGAGGCCAAATCAATTCCCATGGTTTTGATTTTCTCCACTATAATTTGTGACCAAGTAGAAACATTAGATCACATTAAAACAATTCAGATTCAAATGAGTCATAAGATCATAGGTGCTAATTGTCCATCATTAGTTAATTAATATGGTGTACTAAGAGTGTTGCAAACAAACAATCTAACTGATGGCCTTCTTTAGTCACATGATGGTCTAGGCCAGATGTTAGGCTAAGGGGCGGGCTCATTGATGGTAATGATCAGGGCGGCTCCTAGTTGAAAGCCTGGTGGAATAGCTCCATCTTGCAGGCCCTGCAGAATTGTAAGAGGTCCCGCAGGGGCCTGATCTCTTCTGGGAGCTCATTCCACCAGCAAGGAGTCACCACTGAAAAGTCCCTGGCCCTGGTAGTGGCGAGCCTGGCATCTTTGGGGCCCGGGGGGGGGGTCAGTCGGTTCTGTGACCCCAACCGCAGTGCTCTCTGGGGTATATATGGGGAAAGGCGGTCCCTCAGGTGTGTTGGACCCTGGCCATATAGGGCTTTAAAGGTTAGCACCAGCACCTTGAAGAGAATTCAGTATTCTATTGGCAGCCAGTGCAGTGCCTTCAGTGCAGGCCGAATGTGCTCCCATCTGCGCAGGCCCATCAGCAGCCTGGCTTCAGCATTCTGCACTAGCTGCAGCTTCTGAATTTGCGACAAGGGCAGCCCCATGTAGAGAGCGTTACAGTAGTCTAGTCTCAAGGTGACCATCACATGTATCACTGTGGCTAGGTCGTTGCAGTCAAGGAAGAAAGCCAACTGCCTAACCAGCCAGAGATGATAAAAGGCCGATTTAGCAGTGGCTGCTACCTGGACCTCCATTGTTAAGGAGGTATCCAGGAGCACTCCCAAGCTCTTAACCTCCAGTGCTGGCACCAATGTTGTCCCACTGAAGGTTGGGAGTGGGACCCCCACCCCCATACCATCCGACCCACACACAGGACCTCCGTCTTCATCGGATTCAGCTTCAGCTGACTCAGCCTGAGCCAACCAGCCATAGCTTGTAACGCCCGGTCCAAGTCTTCCAGTCTGGAGTCCTATTGGCCACCCAGCATCAGATAGAGCTCAGGAAATGACTAACACTGAAGAAACAGAGCTGCCCTAATAGGAGGTGAGATGCAGCATAAGCCATCAAGGGCTATAATGCAAAGTCTGGCCGAATAATATCTTTCAGACTTCATAGAAATCCTATCAACACATAACCATTATTCAAGCTGATGCCCCAGTTACAGAGGAGGAAGAAATTGTAAGCTTTTATTCAAACATCCAGGAAGAAATTGATTACGCACCTAAACAAGATGTGCTGACAATCATAAGTTACTGGAATACAAAAGTAGGAAAAAAGCAGAATCAAATATTGTTGGAAAATTTGGGCTAGGCATATGAAATAAAGTGGCAGTACACTTCACAGAATTCTGTGAAGATGAGAAGCAAAAATAAAAGGTGACAGAAATAGCATCAGAAAGCAAAATGCAGCTTTCCAGCAACTGGCATGTAGAGACAAAGAGGACTATTATAATAACCAGTGTAAAGAAATAGAAAGGAACAACAAAAAAGGAATTACAAGAGATCAGTTCTACAAAATCCAAGATATTGAAGGGAAATTTAATGCACAGTTAGGCATGCTGAAAGACCAATGTGGAAATACATTAACTTATTAGGACAAAATAAAGAAAAGTTGGGAACAATACACTGAGGAAGTATACACAAGAGATGAAAGGGTGACAGATTACTTCAAAGAAGAAACTTTTGAAGAAGAACCTTTGATCTTATAAAATGAAGTAAAATCTGCACTCAAAGCAATTGGGAGAAACAAATCACCAGAAGCAAATGGGATATTTAGTAGAGCTATTTCAAGCAACAGAAATAGAGCCCATCAGAATCATAACAAGGAATATACCAACAAATATTAAAAACAAAGCAATGACACACAGATTCCAATTCTGAAAAAGGAGATGTCAAAGACTGCAGCAAAAATCAGACGATTACATTAATTTCTCATGCAAGTAAAGTGATGCTAAAAAATCTAAGAGGAATAACTGTTACAATATATGGAACAAAAATGTCATTCAGAAATTGAAAAGGCACTAGAGATCATACTGCAAATTTACGTGGGTTACTGAAACACATGAGAGAATTACAGCAAAGCTTTTGACAGTGTGGATCATAAAAAGCTATGGTTCGTTTTAAAAGACATGGGTGTGCCACAACAACTGATTGTTTGGATGTGCAACCTATACTCGGGGCAAGAGGCTCCTGTTAGTACAGAATAATGGAAAAACAGAATGGTTTCCTATTTTACCTCCCTGTCTGTTCAATCTATATGCAGAACTTGTCATAAGGACTAGATTTAGATGGAGGTAGAGTGAAAATTGGCAGAAGGAACATTAATAGTTTGAGATATGCAGAATGACATCACATTACTGGCAGAAAATAGTGAAGATTGAAACAACTACAGATGAAGGTTAAAGAAAAAGAGTGCCAAAGCAGGATTACAGCTGAATATAAATAAGACACAGGTAATGACTACTGAGAAACTATACAGGGTTGACATTGAAGAATTTGAAATCATTCAAGGTTTTCTATTCCTTGACTCATCATCAATCAAAGAGAGACTGTAACCAAGAAATCAGAAGGAGATTGAAACTGGGAAGGGTAACCATGAGGGAACTAGAAAAAGATCCTTAAGGCTGCGATCACACGCACCAGAAGATCCGACATAGGGATGAATGCCCGACGGATCAAAAGAGCACAATCAGACAACAACATCTGGGAAGTGTTCTGCAGCCGTCGGCAACCCGCACTGCTCCACTGCAGAAGCAGAGTAAAAAGACACCAGAGAAAATCTGGTAGTAAATGGGTTGTGATGGGCCACGGATGGACTTTCTCCTGTTTGATCGCACAAGCATGCCTCCAAGCCATTGGGATGGTCTGATCAGGCCATCCCGGCTCGGTGCCATTTCCCCCCATCTTCGCAGTATGCGCATACCCATGGGGGCCCTTGGTGCAGAGGTGTGATTCCTCATTTATGTGCATGGGAAACAAACAGCAAAGAGAGAGAGAGAGAGAGAGAGAGAGAGAGAGAGAGAGAGACTCATCCACAGTTGTGTCTGATCATACAGTGATGAGTTGAGACTGCAGCAACAAAGAGCTGCGTCTAACTCCTCCAGAGGGAATAGCCTCACTTCCTCTCTGTTTCAACTGGCACATGCGACCGCAACCTAAGTGTAAGGATGTGTTGCTGGCAACCAAGATCAAGATAATTCACACTATAGTATTCCCTATCACTATGTTTAGGTGTGAAAGTTAGACAGTGAGGAAAGCTGACAGGAAGAAAGCTGATTCATTTGCAATATGGTGTTGGTGATGTGTTGGATCATCAAAAAGACAAATAGGTGGGTTCTAGATCAAATCAAGCCTGACCTCTCCCTAGAAGTTAAAATGACTAAACTCAGGCTATCGCATTTTGGTCACATGATGAGAAGACAAGACTGGAAAAGTTGATGGCAGCAGGAAAAGAGGAAGACCCAACACGAGATGGATTGATTCAATAACGGACACCATGACCTTCAGTTTGCAAAACCTGAGCAAGGCTGATGGGATGTTCTGGAGATCATTAATACATAGGGCCTCCATAAATCAGAACTGACTTGACAGTACTTAACACACACCCCTATTGGGCCAAAACCATTTTTTGTCAGAACAAACCTCACAAGTGAATAGTTCTGTTTCCTGTGATGAGATTAGCTGGCACAGCCAAGATAATTGGGTTTATTTTGCTCTGAGCCTTCATTTCTGAGAGTCTGAATCCCCTTAGAAGGATAATATGTGACATGTGGTGCACAAAAGTGGCACAATCCAATGGGGCTAACGATGTTATGAAGCCATTGACGTAGATTCAGGCATTGTGATGTCATCACGTTAACATCATGGTCCCTCCTCAAACCAAGAAAAAATTAACTCTGTACTAGAGATCAGGGAAAGAAACAGCTCTGAACAAAGTCAATGGGACCAGGTTTAAGAAATATTTCATTCCCTGAAATCCCATTTTTATGCTGAAAATATTCCTATGGAAACAAACAATGTAGTCCTAATATCTTACTTAAAATCTTCTGAAGATTATAATAAATTTTAATTTAAACTCAGTCAGATTAAACTCAGCCAGAGAGGGGCTGTACTCACTGGCAGAGTATCGGCTTGGCATGCAGAAGGTCCCAGGTTCAATCTCCGGCATCTCCAGTTAAAAGGATCAGGTAGGAGGTGATGCAAAAGACCCTGGAGAGCCGCTGCTGATCTGAGTAGATAATACTGACTTTGATGGACCTAGGGTCTGATTCAGTATAAAGCCGCTTCATTTGTTCAGATTGTGATAACTTGACACAATTTGCTGTGTTTGATTGTGATAACTTGATACAATTTGCTGTGATTGATAAAAGTTTTCTGGTCAAAAGTGTGGGACAGCAGAAGAGACAGTGGGCATATGTTTTTGGAGGGACACACCTGCTACCCTTTATTTACCTTTCAGGAGCAATTTATGCTTCTTGAGTCTTCCCCCCCCCTTTTTTTAAATAGAGATCTGTGTAGAGATACATTTGTCATGTTGTATAATTAGCATTGAATTCATGACTAATTTGATGATGAAATTCAAGGCTATTTTGAAAATCAGGGCTGTAATTGTTAGGATACATAGTGTCCTTTTGTGTTGCTTGAACAATAGTTGGTGCTCTCTGCTCTTTTGAAACCCTGGGAATGAGTCATGCACAGCTCTGACAGGTCATGTGCTCTGCATTTATTTGACTTTCAGACCAATCTGAATAGTTGATGAATTATCAGCTTCCTGCGACCGGTGAGTGGGACATAGCCAAACTGATGGGGTGCTTAAGCATGCTTAAATAGGATATGATCTTCTAACGCCTTAATGTTCTGATACATTTTATTCAGAGCATGCCTGCATAAGGTTTTGAGGGGTATCACATGCTCATATACTGTATCTGCTTTTCATTCATTGCATGTTCTCATGGATGTTTTGTTACTGGTCTCATACCACTAGCTCATTCAATGAGCACATATGGAGTGCTCTCATGCTCTATTTTACATCATTTGGGGAGATTTCTTAGCCACAACGTACAAAACAAGAAGTACAAAGAAGACAATATACAGCCTTGGAAAAAAGTAGAAGAAAGAGAGGTAACTTGGTCATCCTAGTGCAATCAGGCATGCTGAAATAAAGAGGTAAAATCTAGTTAATCCTGTAAACATCATGAGCCGTTTCAAGAGAACAGCGTGGGATTGTCTTTAAAATATTTATTTTACAGAAAAAAAATCTGAGACTGCAAAGCTTTCTATGTGATGCCAGTGAGCTCTCATCATTAGGATCACCTAGGAAGGCTGGTCCCGACCTGGATGGCCTAGCAAGCCTGGTTTTGTCATATATCAGAAGCTAAGCAGGGTTTGCCTTGGTTAGTACTTGGATGGGAGACTACCAAGGAAGTCCAGGGTCACTATGCAGAGGCAGACAACAGCAAACCACCTCTGTTCATCTCGTGCCTTGAAAACCCCACAGGATGGCCGTACTTATTTATTTATTTAACTTTTACCCCGCCCTCCCCACCGAAGTAGGCCCAGGGCAGCTCGCATAAAACCAATAAAACAATATACATTTCAATATAAAATCCATAATAAACAATTTAAAAGAGTTGATATAACGATGGCGGTGCAATATATTAAAGTGCATTTAAGAACACATTCAGCGGTGCTACCACTCTAGGTAACTTCTAGCTCTAGGTCGACACAGGGCATGGCTGATAAAATGCAGCACCTATCGGAATGCCTGCCGGAAAAGCTCAGTTTTCACGACCCTGTGGAACTGTGACAGGTCCCGCAGGGCCCTAATCTCACCAGGAAGTTCATTCCAGTAGGTCAGAGCCACCAAAGAGAACACCCTGGTCCTTGTCAACGTCAGCCTGGTGTCCTTCGGCCCAGGGAGGGCCAAGCGGTTTTGTGAACCTGATTGCAGTGCTCTCTGGGGAACATGCGGGGAAAGGCGGTCCCTCAAGTAGGCAGGTCCCCGACCATAAAGGGCTTTAAAGGTGAATCTGGTATGCTATTGGCATCCAGTGCAATGTCTTTAGCGCAGGATGGATGTGCTCCTGCATGGGGAGCCCCATCAGCAGCCTGGCCGCCTCATTTTGCACCAGCTGCAGCTTCCGGAGTTGCACCTAGGGCAGCACCACATAGAGAGTGTTGCAGTAGTCCAAGCTCGAGGTTACCATTGTGTGGATCACTGAAGCCAGATCATTGTGTTTGAGGAAGGGAACCAACTGCCTAATCAGCCAGAGGTGGTAAAAGACTGCCTTGGCAGTGGCTGCTACCTGGGCCTTCATTGTTAAGGAGGCATCCAGGAGTACTCCCAAGCTCCTGACCCTTGGCACTGGCACCGACGGCACCCCATCGAAGGCTGGTAGCGGGACCCCTAGCCCTGAGTCACTCCGATTCAGACACAGGACCTCCATCTTCATTGGATTCAATTTCAATTGGCTCAGTCTAAGCCATCCAGCCACGTCCTGTAGCGCCCGGTCCAGATCTTCTGGGGTAGAGTCAGACTGACCGCCCAACAACAGATAGAGCTGGTGTCATCTGCGTATTGGTGACACCCTAGCCCATGCCTCTGGGCAATCTGGGCAAGGGGGTGCATATAGATGTTAAATAGCATCATGGAAAGCACCGCCCCTTGAGGCACCCCACAAGTTAGTGGGTGCCTTCAGGACAGCTGCTGCCCGATCACCACCCTTTGTCCCCGACCTTGGAGAAAGGAGATGAGCCATTGCAAGGCAAGCCCCTGAATCCCCATGTCAGTGAGGTGGTGAACATAAGAACATAAGAGAAACCAATGTTGGATCAGGCCAATGGTGGGCGAGTAACTGGTGGTTGACTGTGTCGAATGCCGCTGACAGGTCCAACAAAAGCACCGCCATCCTGCCCCAATGCAGATGCCTCTGGAGGTCATCTGTGAGGATGACCAGTGCTGCCTCCATCCGATAGCCTGGGCGGAAGCTGGACTGGAAGGGATCTAGCATTGAAGTGTCATCCATAAAGTTCTGCAACTGTATCGCCACCACCCTCTCTATTAATTTGCCCAAATAGGGCAAATTGGAAACCGGCCGATAGTTAGCCAATTTGGCAAGATCCAGAAATGTTTTTTTAAGGAGAGGGCGGACCGTCGCTTCCTTGAAAGCCCCCGGGAACAGCCCCTCAGAGAGGGACTTGTTGTTAATATCCCTAAGAGCACCTCGAAACCCCTCACGGCCAGCTTTAATTAGCCAAGAGGGGCACGGGTCAAGGCTGCATGTGGTTGGATATACAGTTGAGATCAATCTGTCAACTTCCTCTAGGCTGAGCGGACTGAAATAATCCAGAATGGGACCAGAGGATGTGCATGGAGCCTTGAGTTCGCTCACTGTCTCAACTGTGGCGGGAAGGTCATGGCAGAGTGACAAGACTATCTGCAAAATAGCTCGCGACCTCACAGCCAATATCCAATTCCCTAGTGTTTTGTCTGCCCTGTGGCAGGATTGTTAAAAACCGAATCATTCTATACAATTGTGCTGGGTATGAGCTTGCAGATGCAGTCATGGCTGCATAGAACTCCCTCTTCACAGCTTTGACTGCCGTCTCATAGGATCTCATAAACATCCTATAAGATGCTCTTGTTGCTTCGTCACGAGCACGCCGCCACCATCTCTCTAGTCGTCTGAGCCTTTGCTTCATCAGCCTCAGCTCCTGGGTATACCAGGGAGTCAGCCTAGAGCAAGGGCGCAGAGGGCATCTGGGAGCGGTCTCGTCGATGGCCGTCACAAGTCAGGCATGCCAGTCCTCGACTAGCTCATCCAGCGAGCTGCCATCTGAAGCCGCTGTGACTTGACACCACCTTCTACCACCACTAGTGAAATCAAGAACACTATCACATCTGAGGTAACTGGAGGAGACAGTCCTACAGGGGACTACTAAAACTGTGAGCACAAACCGTGTACTTGCCTCCTCCCCATGAGATGAAATCGGTGTCAAAAGAGATTTAAGCATTCACCATATGTTATAGTTCTTAGATCTCTCATGAAAGGCAATGCTAAAAAGGCATACTTCCTGTAAAAATGGCTTAGAATATAATGGAGCCTAGGGCTAGTTTAAGGACTATGAAGTTCCCCAGAGTCTTAGATAGCAGGTTCAGGGAGCTTTTCACAGGCATTTCTTATGTCCATTAGATGGACAAAAATAAGAATTTCAATTTAACTACATGGTGAAATAAACTTTACTGTAATGTTAAAACCAACTGGAAATATGGGATAATATTGTAATATTTACCCCTCACCTTGCCTGAGCCCAGTTCCGGACAAAGGCAATGAGACCCAGTGATTTCTGGTATAAGTTTTGTGCTGCAGCTTTTTTCTTTAAGACCACATCAAAGTTTCCCCAAATGAATTGAGTGCACAGCCTTTTCAACAGACAGTGCTTTGGCATTCTTTATGTTGAGCAGTACTGTATTTTTTATTTTTTATTTTTGCATTTAGGTCTCAGGTGCTTTTTTTTTTTTGCTTATTTGTGTTCCTTTTAAAGAAAAAAAAATTTTTTTGATGTAATAACAGCTTAGCCCAGCAATCTCTTGTGAAGAACCCCCTTTTCCTCGACTCCTTACTCTTCTCTGTCACTGCTGAGACTATGAATATATGGAATTTGTACTTGGCATATTTTAGGATTGGTCTTGCAGAGCTTATGTGAATTACTCCACTGACTTCATTCCCATGACTCAAATTGGTTAAAATCAGGTTTATAATGTATTCAGGGTGAGTTAATCTTAACAAAAACAATTTCCACTTATAATTTTTGATCCTAAATTTGGATTCATGCAGGACATGAGTCTGATGGAATGTGAGGGAAGGCATTCGTGTTAAGAACTGACAATCTGGTTTAAAATGAATAAAAATGTATAGCCTATTTTGTTACAGGAGAAGAAGCACAAGCATTTTCAGCATTACTGCTGTGTTACAGGGGATTTGATGTGGGGATGTGGAAAACAATGCAAAGCCATGGTTATCAACAACTTGGTTGTACTAATTCATGGGCTTCTGTCTGTCTTCTACATAAAAGTGTTCATTTCTGCCTAGGGTTGCCAAATTTGGGTTGGGAAATTCCTGGAGATTTAGATGTGGAGCCTGGGGAGGATGGGTTTGGGGAAGACAGGGACATCAGCAGGGTATAATGCCCCACCCTCCAAAGTAGCCACTTTCTCCGGGGGGGGGGGGGCAACGATGACTGATCTTTGTAGTCTGGAGATAGGTTGTAATTTTGGAAGATCTCCAAAACCTTTCTAGAGATTGGCAAACCTATTTCTGCCACTGTACATTAACAGAAGAATGCATAGGTACTGCTGCTATCATCAGAAATAGAAGGTGGGTATGGGGTGTTCTTGTTGTATTGCAAAATAATCCTGATCCACAGTGTAGAAATCATTAGTGAATGCTGATCTGAGTCCTTTTGTGCTCTTGATGAAGACAGAAAAACCCTAGTGTGGTGGAACAGTCCTGCTCTGGCCTGCAGGCCCTGTTCCACCCTGGCCTCCTGGGTTTTCCAAACACCTGGAGGGTGTGGGGGGAAATGCGACTGTAGCACTTGTCAGTATAAACTAACCCTGTATAAAGTGTTACCTGCACCTGTTCCCACCTCCTTTAGGTTTGTAATGGTCTGGTGAGTGCCCCTTACTAAGGCGGGGTAGAATGTTAAAAGTGCAACACAAGGTTATTTAAACAATAAAATTGTTTATTAGCTAAAGACAAACAAGGAATACAAAACAGAATACTTACTTCCCAAAAAAAGAAAGAACAGTCAGTGGTTATATATACAGAACAAAGATTTCCCCATGCACAGAAGCCTCTGGACTGGCACAGAGAGATCACAAAAGACAAAGCCTTCTCTGGATCTCCCAGAGTCAGTGCTGAAATGAAGCTTCTTGCCTTCTTTTATACCATATTGGTTCCATACATTTCGATAGAGCTATAAAAATTATAAACTGCATCAATTAATCTAACTGCTTTGGTAATGTGGGCCATTATGGCATAGGCAATGTCCCCACATTCCAGAGGTGATGGGGTTACCCTGATGCTTTAGCAAAACAATGCAAGATAGCACCTAAATTTCTAAATGACAAACACAAGAATGTTGCAGTTTCAGGACGTTCTTTGTTTTCTTGAAGCAAGGTAGCCAGCCAGGCACAGTCTGCTGGCTGGAGGTGTGATGTGAGTTTCGGGATGTAGGCAAACCTTGTATTGCAAATATTCTGGCTTCCTTGACTTAATGGCAGGTGCATACCAATCTTTTATTTCTAAATGTTTCCAAATTCTTTAGATTCATGAACAATGTAGGTGAATGCAAATGTTGGTTTCTGTGTACGTGATAGAGGAAAGGTATTTCTTGAGACAAAGGACTAGCAAATCATGTTGGGAGTCATGTTCACTGTGCTGCTTGGAAAGTTACAGAAATAGAGGAGAGAAAAACACTATGATTTCTTTATACAATTAACTGTATAAATGGGTTTTACATTTTTCTGAACCAACTATTTCATTTTTCTCACAACAGAGGGGTTTTTCTCTCTCTATGTTCAACCACCACCACCACCTGGGTTTTGTGGGAATTGCCCACTGGGAAGGTCAGGATTCCCAGCTTCCCTTCCAAGTTCTGAGGCCTTGCCCTGTGTCTCCTACTACCCAGTACCTGGTTACCATGGGGACAGCTTACTGCCTTATGCACTACTGGGGGAGTAGCCACTTTCCAACTGACTGCCCTCCCCTTCATCATGGCACTCCTTTTAAAATAGCATGTCCAAGACTGTGAAGGTCTATGTGGCAGAGGGAACCATTACCAGGATCAAAAGTAATAAAGCATGTATTAAAAAGAAAGTGTTCACAAACATAGTCTTACTACAGCACCAAATTGAGCAAGGGATTCAAAAGAAATGGGTAAAATGCAGTTCCTCTGTCCCTCCCTCTATATATGCCCTATCAGTTGTAAAATATAAGGCAGTCTCCTTAGCTTAGAAAGTTACAGATTTTTATAGGAGGTCCATTACCTTCAAGTCTCCTTCAAATGTGCAGGCCAGCACATGGCAATGGTTGCCTCCTCCAGATCTCAGTTAAGAGTTCTGTCTGCTCTGATGGAATCAGCACCAAAAAGACCTTCCTCCTTGCTCCCAGGAGTTTTAAAATCTCTCTTTCCCCTCCCACTGACCAGGCCAGGCCATGTTAAAGAAACTTTTCCTGAAATCTCAAGAAGGTTCTGCCTGAAGTCTTTCTAGTCTAAATTCCTCCAAATCTCTGTTCCCTGCTTGGAGGGACTGGATGATTGGATCATCCCATTGTCTCTAGATAGACCTATTACCCTTTCTAAAAAGGTTGCTGAGGTGATATTGGGAAGCAATCGGACTGACTTCTCTCCTCCTGCCTGTTCTCTGCCCAGAGAGAAAAAACTTTTAAAAGTCAGAGTGAAGGCTTTATTCAATTCAAACCTACAAAGAAAATTTTCATTTCTTCACACCTGGCAAACTACCAGTGTTAGCCTAAACAGAGTTATCACATATCAAATTTCTAAGACTGTGGATCAAAACAACCTACTAAATGGAGTTAGTCCTGAGATTACTCTACAAAGTAGAAAGAAGCCCCAGGTTTGCAAAAATAAAAAATAAAAATCTGAAATCTTAAAGGGGGTACTACTCAGAGTCATAGAAACAAACCTGCAGCTATAAGAAATGAATGTCCATTGCCCACTGATGTGATGTTCAGACATCTCCAGACCATCTTGGGAGTTGCTAGGCAACCACACCAATATTGTCCACCCTTCCAAGCCTTGGTTTCTATAAATTGAAGCTGTGGGGAGAGATCAGGATGGACTTGGAGGCCAAAACAGCCCTGGAAAATGTCACCACCCCCTCCTGTGTAATGTCCCATGATAGAGGAGGAACCAAGGACAGACCTGGTGACCGCTGAAGACTCACTACCCACACAACTTAGCTGGATTGTGACTGGTCAAGAAGTAGCCACTACCCAACTCAGTCTGGCTGGGTGGCAGCAGCCACCACTATGGCTTCCAGCCATTAATTGGCCATCCCCAGGAACACTGGGGGTGGCAGAGGCTTCCTTCTGCTATCCCTCCCTTTTCCTCCCAGAACTCAACTGAGCAAGGGTGGGAGGCAGAGAGAACCACCAGGAGATTCACTGCCACCAGGGGAAGGGCTTTCTCAGTTGTGGACCCTACCCTGTGGAATGCACTCTTGGATGACATCTGTGCCCTACGGGACTTGTTTAATTTCCATGGGGCATGCAAAGCTGAATTATTTAGGTTGGCCTTCAGAGAGTAACCACATGTTTGAGCTGTTTTAATAGTGGTATGGTGATAGCCACGTAATTTAATATTTTGTTAATTTCTCATATTTGTTATTTGTTTTTAAGTTGTTTGTACCTTATTGGTTTTAATGTCGAAAATTGCCATGAGACCCTTTGGGTGAGTGGTGACTAAAAATATAATAAATAAATAAATTACCAGGGAAGTGCAAGTCACCATGCAAGTCAGACTGGCCCAGCGTCGAGGCAATACAAAACTTCTTTTTTAAAGTCTGAGGAACAGCTGCCCCTGTTGCATTTCACTCTCTTGTAAAAGAGAAGGGTTAAGACTGGGAGAATTACAGGCCTTAGAATGGTCCAAATGGTACATCCAGAGACATTGCTTGCCTTGTTGGATATATAGGGCCTCTCTTACTCTCTTTTAGGTGCCAGATCTCCATATCTCCAGGAATATCCTAACCTGGAGTTAGCAACTGTGAGTCATTTCCTACGGGAGTGCACAGGAGCAGAGCTCTGGCAGTAAGGAGCCCAAGGGGAAGGCACATGCAACAAGCCCTGCCCCCTGCTCCCAGCAGCCCTCAATCGGGCCACAAGGAGCAAGAACCAGCCAGGTAAGTTGCAGAGCCCCCCCCCAGCCCGCCTTCAGGTACAAGCTCTCCCTCCTCTGTGAGGGCAGATCTGCACATCCCCCCCCCCATAGCTAGCAATCCAAAAGAGTCCAGTGGCACCTTTAAGACCAAGGTTTACTCAGGTATAAGCTCTCCCTCCTTTGTGAGGACAGTTCTGCACATCCCCCCCCCAATAGCTAGCAATCCAAAACAGTCCAGTGGAGACTGAGCGGTGGGTGTTGCCTTCTGACACACTTCCGGTGATGTCAGTGGGTGTAGCATATGCAAATAAGCTATGCTAATAAGTTATGCTAATGACCCCCTGCACCTCTTTTTCTACAAAATGACCCCTGTGTATAGCTACTTCAGATGCACTCTTAATTTGTAGCATAAAATACAAAGCCCACTAACTTTCTTATGTTAGAACTGTATGAATGTGAATATTTAGATTGGTGAGTCATTTTGGATCACAGCAATCTATGGCTTGGGGTGATAAAACTTACATTACATGGATAAATTCCACTCTTCTGGGGCTACAAACGCTGTTTCTCCTAAACTGTGAAATTTGAGGAAATTACTATTGTTGTACTTCTTATATTATTTTTAATATAATACTATACTATGTTATATTATGCTATTATTGTTGTTCTTATTTATATATCTCACTTTTCTTTCATTAAGGCACTCATATGGGGTTGTATATTTCATTTATATGCTGCCTCTCCAGAGTCCTGTTTGAGGTGATTTACAAGTAGGACAGTATCATTCAAAAATCATACATTGTTAACAAAAGACTGGTGCCTGCTCATGGTGCAGGCGCCAGTGTTTGCCTGCCCCCTACCTCCTTGGATGAACCACAAGGGGTGAGTGAGCCTATTAAGGTTCAGCGTGGGAACACTGACCAATTGGGGGGCAGCTACGGTGGCAGCTACTGCCCCTCTAGGTCATCCTGCCCAGCATGAGCTCCAGGGTGGAAGTGAGCTGCGTGGCTCGAATTTCCAACATGAGGCCTCTCCTGGCATGGTCCCAAGTCACAGGAGACAGTCGCTGGCTTGGCATGGCCTAGGCTTCCTGCCACCACCGGCAGCCATGGGATCCTGCTGGCCTTCCCTCAAGTGCTGCATCGGGAGAGATTCCTTCTCAGCCGGGCGGTAGTGGGTGGCTCGGCTTGGCCTGGCTTCACGATGGCGGCTGCCACCTTGGGGCCGGGTTGGCCTTTGATCCTTTGTGACAGCTGGGGCCGGGATGAGGTTGGGCGGGGGCATGGAGAGGCCACTGTGGTCAGCAGCACAACCCTCAGCATTTGGCTGAAGGTGGCCGGGCACTTGCCTGGCCCTCCCGCTCACACACACTTGCCACGTGGCTGGTGGCTCTGATTGCCCAGCCCCTGGGCATTTATCCATGGTGGCTGGAGGCTGTGGTGGTAAGGAGATGGTGTGCATGTTGCCCCCATCCACCATTGAAGGACAAATGGGTGGTGAGGTGCCAGTTGCTCCCCCCCCCCAAGCTGTGAATGCCTGGGTACATGGGTGAGCAGGCTCTGGTCTCTGTCTCCAGTGGCAGCTGTCTCCCAAGGGAAGCACGCCCCAGTGTGCAGAGGGGATGAAGGGGCACACCCAGCCCATGACTGCTAAACCTTAAGGCTTATCATATGCTCCCCCAACCCTGAAGAGGCCCACAACTGAGTAGCCCAGACTGCAAAACCTATGAGTGTACCCCATTGCGGATCCCCCTATCATTGATATCTTGGGATGCTTGCCAATTCGACCCCCGCCCCCAACTGTGCTTTTCCCACCACAGACGGGTTTAGCCTTGGCTTATCTCTCCTTCTGCCAACCACGTACCACCAGGTCATGCAGACCACCTTGCAGATCAGCTAGGAAGATGTCCATCCCAGCATCAGACATGTGAACCCCGTAGGGTCTGAAGAGATGCAGCAATGAGAACTTGATCCCAGGGTGTGGAATGAGACTTCCACCCCACTCCACCCCCCGAGATCACATTCCCACCTACAATGTTGTTTATCCAGTGTCGGGCCTTTTCTACCCGAGATGGGTTGTACACCCCCCTCCACAGTCACCAAGGTAACATAGCCGATCATGCCCAAACTGTGATGGTCCATGGCTGGCAGCTGCTTGGGAGGTGGGAGGGGAGCTGGGGCTCACAAACAGAGCATATGCTTGGCATGCAGCAGGTCCCTGGCATCATCCAGCCACTGGGATTCAGCCAGGGTTGTGAGAAGGCTGGGGTGAACCACAGCTGATCGTGGGGAGTGTTGCCTGCATTATGGGACTAAAGAGTTGGTTCAGTATAAGTCAGTCAGACTGCCCCCCCCTTTTGATTGCTTTCGGGGGGGTGTTGGAAAAGGGAGGATTGGGAGCACTACAGGACCCCCAGGTGTGTGAGAATTTGCTATGATGCCACCTGATCTTGTATTCTCTTCTCCTTCTTGCTGGCAGATGGTTACCCTTCATAGGAGCTCGGAGGACATGCTGTGCCCAGTGTGTGAGCTGGCCAGCTGGATGAAGGCGGTAGGACAGAGGACAGGTGCACTGTTTCAGCATGAGAGTAGCCTTCCTTTGACACAATATCAGTTCTGGTCTGTGCTATGCAGAGCCCTGAGCAGGGCTGGTTTGGTTGGGGGTAACTTTGGCACCTGCTCCTTTCACATTGAAACAGCTTGGATAGCTGCTGGGCTGTGCTTTAGCCCAGACGAGTAGTGGCCTCAGGTTTCTTCCTGCGGCCTTAGCAGCTCTGGCAGCAAGGAAGCTGCATGGCAGCCACCCCCTCCCCTCACTGGGTCTTATTGAAAAGACCCAGTGAGAGGAGGAAGGTGGCGAGCTGGCCTCCCGGCGAGTCTTCTCCCTGCTTACTAGGAGGAAGAAGACTCAGCGGCCGGTCACAGAAGCTACGCAGCCACTCACTCTCTTCCCCCACCAGCCAGCTGAGTAGAGAGGGTTTTTAAGAATCCGCTACCTGATCAGCTGGCAGACGGGTGGAAGAGAGGGGAGGTGCAGCCTCTTTCCGGAGGAATCTTCTTCCTGCTTGCCAGCAAGAAGAAGACTCGGCAGACATGGAGGCCATGTGGCTGACCCCGCCCTTCCCTCTCTTCCCCTGCCTGCCCTCTGAGCACTGCTGCAGCATGAATCCAGAGGGATGGGGGGTGTTAAAGTTTAAACCCCACCTCTGCTCAGCTAGCAGGCAGGGGGAAGAAAGGGGGGCAGCTTTGTGGCCTCTGTTGCTGGCCACCAAGTCTTTTTCCTGCTAGGAAGCAGGAAGAGTCCCGGCAGCAAGAGTGAGGAGAAGTGCTGCTTCTTGAGCCCCCCGTGCTGGACACAGCATGGCAGACTTCACTTTGGGTGGAGGGAGGAGGTGCCACCATGGCTTTTTCTTGTTGGGGGAAGGTGATTCATGCTCATCTTTTTTAAAGGGTCTGTTTGGCACACAGCTGGCCATGGGTGCAGCTAGGGTGCGCACACCTTTTAAAAAATATTGGAAAATGATTTTAAAATCATTTCTGAGGGAAATCTTGTGGGCTGTCCCTTTAAGGGAGGGGGTGGAGACCCCAATAGCCCCATCGTGGCTACAGGCCAGCGTAAGAGGTTTCCCATCCAGGTACTACTCAGCCCTATATTTGCCCATACCCTGGAAAATGTGCATTTAAGCTTCACAGTTTTTGAGTCCTGTGAAATTTGTATTGCTATTCATACATGCAATGCCAAATATAAGTTTTGATTTTCTGTGTGTGTTTTTAAATATATTTGGGCCCTGTTACAAGCAGCCATCCCAACACTGCTAAAGGTGATACATAAATGGAAGAACCTTCCATGCATCCATCCTTAACTGGATTAACAGCTATGCAGAGAAATGTGTGCTGTGTGAAATTTCCATCTCCCTGATCCAATGGTCAGTCATGTTTGAAAAGCAAGAATCGCATTGACCTAATGTTTAGGAGACAGAGCAAGAAGCTGGATGTAGAGTCTCCTACTTCTCCCCTCTTTCTACATAGTAGTTTTGCACAATCATCTGACTGTGCATACCCAACTGCTAGATCTGATCGTCACTGTATCATGTCAAGTAATCATAATTAGAGTTAAATTTTCATTCCTAGGATATTTTGTGTTTGTGTTTTTCTTTTTAAAAAATCCTTTAGGTTTATCCTGTTTGGCAAAATGTTCATGTTAATATACAACTTTATTGTGTGCGATTCTCTTTATTGCGTGACTTCTCTTTAATAATAGAAAATGGAAACAGTTTACAGGTTGGTGTCATCTGGAAGTAGTGAGGGCTCAATTACCATCCAGATAATCCCATAAGGAATGATCATTGGATTTTATTAGTAGAGCTGAATTCTGTGCACTTCCTAGCAGCAGTACAGCTTTGCCACATAATCTGCTGACTCTACAAAGTATGGCATGTGAGGTATATTTAACCCCTCTCCTTGATGACAAAAAAGGTAAAGGGAATGAAAAATTGGTTGAGTTGAAGAAGTCTAATCAGGAATGTGCCGTCAATTTCTTTCAGATGTTCTTCTCCAAAGGAATTTAAGGGTTTAAAACTTGTGCTCTCCTGTATACATTGCCCTTTTCAGAACATCTGCAAAAAAAAAAAAAATGACAACAGCTATGCCTCCTAACCGACAATGTGCAGGGAATTGTATAAATTATAACATGACTATGTGTGCATTTGTACCTGCAGAAATTATCCTTTTAAGATACCAATTAGTATAAGTCAGTTGTAAGACCAAACACAGCCAGTCCTGCCCAGAGATATTAGAGAACTGGATCATGGATTTTCCCAACTCCCTCCCCCAAACATCTCTTTGAAAATAATCATAATTCTACTGCCCATGTAATAAAAATATTTCATAGATCTTTGTTATTTCCTTTTTTCTTACCTCATACCACATCACTGTAAAGGGCAAGATATTCATCCATGTATTATGGTCTGTTAATTGATTGTGAAGGCTGCTGTCCTGTACATAGAATTGTCAATCTGAAGAGAAATCAAAGGTGCTATATATGTGTGTGTGTGGTTGTGTGTGTGTGTATCCATGAATTATAGTGTACACATACATACATCTTTCAAGTTGAAAACGGGAAAGTATGTTGTGTGTGGGCCCCTGAGCAATGACATTCTGAGAATATTAGGAATGGCATGGGGAGAAACTGAGCCACTTATTGAAGTGGGCTCATTAAGCACTTAGGTCTTGAAGAAATTTTCAACCGCAGTGTTAAAAACGTAAGAAAAGCCCTGCTGGATCAGACCAATAGTCCATCTAGTCCAGCATCCTGTCTCATGCAATGGCCAACCAGTTAACCAGTTCCTCTGAATGGCCAAGAACAGAGCATAGAGATCAAGGCCTTCCCTTGATGCTGCCTCCTGACTCTGGGACTTAGAGGTGTAGTGCCTCTGAATGTGGTGGTTCCCCTCAGTCACTATGGCTAGTAGCCATTGATAGATGTATCCTCCATAAATCTATCTAATCCTTTTTAAAGCTGTCCATGCCTGTGGCCATCACTACATCCTCTGGCAGCGAATTCCACATTTTAATCATTCTCTGTGCAGAAGAAGAGATAGAATTTATACTCTGCCCTTCACTACCCAAAGGAGTCTCAGAGTGGCTTACAAACTCCTTTCCCTTCCCCTCCCCACAACAGACACCTGTGAGGTAGGTGGGGCTGAGAGAGCTCTAACAGAAACTGCTCTTTTTCAAGAACAGCTGTGCCAGAACTATGGCTTGCCCAAGGTCATCCAGCAGCTGCAAGTGGAAGAGTGGGGAATCAAACCCGGTTCTCCCAGATTAGAGTCCATGCACTTAACCACTACACCAAGTATTTCCTTTTGTCTGTCCTGAACCTACTGCCCTTTAGCTTCATTGCATGCCCTCAAGTTTTAGTATTTGAGGAGAGGTAGAAAAAATTCACATTGTCAGCTCTCTCCATCCCATGCATAATTTTATAAACCTCTGCCATGTCCTCCCTTAGTCTCTTCAGCCTTTCCTCATAGGGAAGGTGCTCCAACTCCCTAATCATCTTTGTTGCCCTCTTCTGCACTTTTCCCAGCTCCTTTTTGAGATACGGGGACCAGAACTATATACAGTATCCCAAATGAGGCCACACCATAGAGCTATGCACCTGGGGCATTACAACATTGGCTGTTTTATTCTCTCTTTTAATTTTTTTATTCTCAATTCTTTTTTTATTCTCAATCCCTTTCCTAAAAATCCCTAAAATAGAGTTTGCCTTTTTCACTACTGCAGCACACTGGTTTAGTACATTCATTGATCTATCCACTATGACCCCAAGATCTTTCCCACTCTTAGTCTCAGCAAATTGAGACCCAATTAGCCTATACTTGAAGTTGGGATTTTTGTCCCAATGTAAGTAAAGGTAAAGGTTCCCTTGCTCGAAAGCCAGTCGAATCCGACTCTAGGGTTGCGGTGCTCATCTCCGTTTCAAAGCCGAAGAGCCAGCGCTGTCCGAAGACGTTTCCGTGGTCATGTGGCCAGCATGACTAAACACCAAGGCGCACAAAACGCTGTTACCTTCCCACCGAAGTGGTACCCATTTATCTACTTGCAATTTCTTGCTTTCGAACTGCTAGGTTGGCAGGAGCTGGAACTAGAGACGGGAGCTCACTCCGTCATGCGGCACACTCGGGTCTCGAACTGCTGAACTACTGACCTTCCACAGCCTGCAGTTCAGCGTCTTAACCACTTGAGCCACCGCAGCTCAATGTACATCACCTTAAATTTATCAACACTGAACTTCCTTTTACACACATTTTACACCCAGTTTGTGGAGGTCCTCTTGGAGCACTTCACAGTCAGCCTTGGTTTTCACCATCCTGAATAATTTTGTGTCATCTGAAAACCTGGCTACTATACTATTCACCTCTAGTTCCAGATCGCATATGAATAAATTAAATAGTACCGGCCCCAATACTAATCCTTGTGGGGCCCCACTGCTTATTTCCCTCCATTGTGAGAAATGCCGATTGGTTCCTACTCTTCGCTTTCTGTCATTTAACAATTTTTTTATTCATAAGAGAACCCATCCTCTTATCCCATGACTGCTAGGTTTACTCAGGAGTCTTGGATAAGGTACCTTGTCAAAAGCCTTTTGAAAGTCCACTGGGTCTACTGTGTAAAGAAGAGAGTATCTGGTAGAATGTACAGAGTAGGGTGGTGCATGGCTCAGTGATAGATTATCTGCCTTGCATGTAGAGAAGGTCCCAGCCTCTCAATTTAAAGAATCAAATGCTAGGTAATGTCAAAGATCTCTACCCGATTCCATGGACAGCTGCTGCTAGTCAGTGTAGAAAATACTCAGATTGATAGATTAATGGTTTACATAAGGAAGTTTCATGTTCTTGCCTCCTACCACTGAGGAAAAACTGAAGCAAATACTTGAGAGGATGGAGGATACTTTCAGGTTTGATAGTATTGACATTCATGCAAATAAGTTTCAAAATTTCTCACTGTAGAAATGAAGGGCCCGACTTCCGGTCTATGGAACAGTGATGGCGGACACTCTCCCCATAACAGGGAAGGGCGAATTGCACACCAGCGGCCTGGAGGGGTGCCACCTCAAGTGACACCCCCAAGGAGCCTTTGTGATAGGCTCCAGGCCAGGGGGCTTTTGAGGGGTAGCCTCTTCGATGCAATGGGGACCAAAGCAGGTTACATCATTCTTCTCTCCCCCTTTTGACTTGCACAACAACCCTGTGATGTAGGTAAGGCTGAAAGTCTGTGACTGGTTCAAAATCACCCACTCAGCTTCTACAGCAAGAACTTGGATCAAGCGGACCCTGCCCTGAAGCACTGACTGCTACGCCTAGGGCAGCCAACCTCCAGGTGGAGCCTGAAGATCACCAGGAATCACAACTGAACTCCATACAACAGATCTCTCCCCCCCCAAAGAAAATAACTGCTTTGGAAGGTGGGCTGTATGGCATTCTGTTCAGCTGAGGCCTCTCCCCTCCCCAAACCCTGGCTTCCATGGACTCTACCAGAAAATCTCCAGGAATCTCCCTACCTGGAGCTGGCAACCCTAGTCAGGATTGCCCCCAATGAGTTCCTCACAAAGGCCTGCAAAGGGTTTCCTTCCTTTGTCTGAATGAAGCTTGGTTGCCTAACATGTCGAAATGGGCTACAGTTTACAACTCAGCTGTTTGTAGGGTTGCCAAATCGTGGTGGGGGATCGCATGTCTTTGCAGAATCCCTGCTGCGGGGCCGGCGAGACACATGGCACCACCGCCGCGACATGACGCTACGCATCGCTCTGGCAACGGGGCTCCAAACAGTGATGCAGCTTCGGGGGCGGAGTTCCCCTGTGGCGGAAATTGGGCCTCCAAAGCGGGGGATTCCCCACCCCCCGCCCCCACTTGGCAGCCCTATGCTACCTTGAAATGGAGCTGGGGTAGGCAGGAGCTCAAGTTATACCAACACCTTGATCTATCGAAAAGGGAGGTGATACGTTCTCTCTCATTTGATCCAAGGAGAGATTTCCAAGGAATCTGAATCTGCTGCCCCCTACCAGCCAGTTTGGTGTAGTGGTTAAGTGTGCGGACTCTAATCTGGGAGAACCGGGTTTGATTCCCCACTCCTCCACTTGCACCAGCTGATGTGACCTTGGGTCAGTCACAAGCTCTGGCACAGCTGTCCTTGAAAAAGAGCAGTTAGAGTTCTCTCAGCCACACCCACCTCACAGGGTGTCTGTTGTGGGGAGGGGAAGGGAAAGGAGTTTGTAAGCCGCTCTGAGACACCTTTGGGTAGTGAAGGGCGGGGTATAAATCCAATCTCTTCTTCTTCTTCTTCTACCCCCCAGGAACATAGGGAAGAAGATGAAGAAGTCATTATTCCTACTGAAGTGCCTCTCTGCCTTTTTTCTGCCACTTCCACTAACCTCCTCTCTTGCTTCTTGACCAATATGGAACCATCTTCCTTCAAGGAGCTACCATTTTATTTTTATATTTTTGATGGCAAATATCCGACAACAAATTTACCATAACGTAAACTATAAAATGAAATAAAGATTTTTACCATTCTTCCCATAACAACTTCCTGATACTGTGTTTGCCTTAAAACGTTCACCTAGAAACAAACACCAATAATATCTAACTCACAATATGTAATGCCATTGAGGCTGACATCATATAATACAGTGGAATCCATTTCTTCCAACCCACCTCAGGCAGGAAGTGTTCCACTTTTCTGTGGAGAAAAGGAGTAAGACAGACAAGTATGTATGCTTTCCCATATGTATTTGAAATTAAAAGGTCTTAGTGTAGAGAGTCAAACATGCCATTCTTTTTCAAATCTCATTCAGCTTTCCATAAGTAATCTCTATTTTAGAATACAGTATAATACATCACAGGCAAACAATCTCTGTGCTGAAAACCGACAAAGAGATATTAATGGGACTGCTATTTAGTAACAGCAAGAGAGCATCCCATGCCATAAAAGGGTTTTTTTTCCCCTTCCTTTATTCTTCTTGTAAATTGAGTCCTCAATGTGTCCTTGGCAAATGAAAAATCCCTCTGGCATGAGGGGACCAATAGGCAGCCCTCTCAAATATTTTAAATGATAATCGTCTCAGCGGGTCCTCTTTGCCTCAGAGTGATGGCTCAGATGTGAGCACAGTCTTATAAACAATTTTTTTGCAAGAGTGCCTGACAACTTCTTTTCCCTTTTTTGTACTTCAGACAAGCCATTTACCTTTACTGGACAGTAGCCTCTGTGGGGAATGAAAAGGGAATGTCCAGGTCTAGGACTCCATCATTCATCTTTTAGAGCCCTTCCAAATGAACAGGGCCCTGGTGGTTTCAAATAATTTACGATCTCACTTCTGGTACCTTCATTAGAATTTATTATCTCCCCCCCCCACACACTCAGGACTGTAAGAGTCTTGACTGCTGGGCCTGATGCTACATTGTTAAGTGGATGAAGCTGGTAGAATTATGGAAGAAAACATTTGCCAGTAGCATTTGGTCCTTGCTGCTTTGTAACAAGACACCCTGTGGTGCCCAGTATGCAGACTTGTGGAACAGAGAAGATACATATTTACAGAGTTACCTACTTACTCATGAAATATCTGCTTTTAAATCTGATCCATTATAGCCATCCATTCTAGTTTTTTGGTATGTAAACATTCACAGAAGCTGCAAGCAAGCATGATGGATTTTAACTGCCTGTCTTTTGTGGCAAGGAAGGTACAGAACAAGTATGTTTTAATTCATGTGCATCTATAGGTTTATGAGTATGATAAGGGAAAAGGAAATTGAAAGTATTTAATATGAAGTAATAGGCTTTGAAGGAGATTCTAGTGCGACCCCTGGGCTTAATTCTTTCCCACCCCCCACATCCAAATGCCTCTGTTTGAGATAGGTCAAAGGAGAAGTTACATACATTCTCAGTTTCATACACACAGTATAATCAAAAAGCAATCAAGCAATAATTTTAACCATAGGAAAAAGCCTTTGGGATTTATATACCCTGCTGTTAAGTAAAAGGATTTTCTGTCTTTACGACAGCATTGAAAATAAACATGCACCTATTTATTTCACCTTAGGAACCTCACTTTCAGGCATGCTGTCATGCAAATCAAAAAGAATTGTCTTACCTTTGGGTTTTCCTTAACATATTATTGCAACCTAAGGAGAAGAGTCAAGTGTTATTGAGGGAATTTGCTTTCATGTTTCACTTGTTCAGTTAATGGAAGCATATTCCAAGCAGGTGAATGTCAAAATTCTCTTTCTGGTGTCTTAGCTTTCTAACATAAGGCTGTTGTATTAAACAACATATTCATGCATGCACAAATGAGTGAAATTTGGTTGGGTGTAGAGTTTTTTATACACCTCTAAAGAGAAACTCTAAAAACATTAAATAAAACAAAGCTTAGGATGATAGCGAAGACTAGGGATGGGCACAATTCGGCTCATGAACTAAAACTCATGATTAATTTTGGCCAGTTTGTGGTTCAGAAAGTGAAGTTCATGGCAGGTCAATGGGCACAAACTGTCAATGAATTTTCAAACTGTTTGGGGAGGTTCATGCAGGTTCATGAAATGATACATTTCCAGACAGAGTGTCTCCACTCAATCTGTTTACCAAACCTCAAAGCAATGTTGGCAGCAGAACTTGGAGGGCATGTAAAGTAGCATCCAGGGGAGGTCCCCTGTGACTACTTTTCCTCCTGGGAAACCATTGTTGCCAATCTCCAGGTGAGGACTCGGTGGCAGTCAGGGCTTCAGCGCACGGAAGAGGCTGCAGGTGTGTGTGTATGTGGGGAAATGGAAAGCTGAAGAGTGAGGGGGAAATAAAGGTAGGTTGATGATTGGCTGGGAAGGAGATAGGATTGCCAACACCAGGTGGGAAATTCCTGAAGATTTGAGGGATGGAACCTGGAGAGGGTGAGGTTGGAGGAGGGGTGGGATATCAGACAGGTACAATGCCATAGACTCCACCCTCCCAACCAGCCATTCCCTCCTGGGGAACCACTGTTGCCAATCTTAGAAGAGGGGTGGAAATCACTCAGAATTATAACTGATCTCCGGAAGGGAGGGGGGAGGAGATGGAAAGCTGACATCAGAGGGGCAGATAATGGCAGGTTGATGCTTGGCTGGGAAGGAGATAGGGTTGCCAACTCCAGGTTGGGAAATTCATGGAGATTTGAGGGGTGGAACCAGGAGAGGGTGAAGTTTGAGGAGGGTGGGACCTCAGACAGGTACAATGCCATAGACTCCACTCTCCAAACCAGCCATTCCCTCCTGGGTAACAATTGTTGCCAATCTTCAGGTGAGGGCTGGAGATCACTGAAAATTACAACTGCTCTTCAAGTAGCAGAGATCAGTTCCTCTGGAGAAAATGGTGGAGTCTGTGTCACTATACCCTGCTGAGGTCACCACAGCACATTGACACTGAGTGCCCAAGGCCTTGACACTCTCCGAGAGCCTCTTTCTAGAGCTCATATTTATTTCCACAACAGGCCTTATTCTTAGTAAACTTTATAAATTGAAGAATGCCAGTGTCCAATAACCCTGATATGGCCTGGGGATAACCTCATTTTCAAAGCTTAAGCGGCTTCCCAATATGAAAGGAGTGCATGCCGAAGTCCCCAGGAGGGAGACCTTGAGCAGTGATGCAAGCTGTCAGCATGTATAAGAAAAGACTTCTGGCTGAACTGTCATGTATTCTGTTGTGCATCAAACAGGGCACGGCTGACCCATGCAGAAGGAATGAAGATGGATCCTAGACCCCCACCCCAGTTAGTTTGTCTTGGACCTGCACAACTGAATGTGGAGTTCAGAGCCCTGCACTGAAATGTCCCATAACGTCAATGCACAGCCACTGTTTTTGCAATGCAAAGCTGCAAGGAGTTCACTGCTACAGAAAGCCCCCCAAAAGGCTGAAGCAAAGGCAACATGAAAGAAGGTAGCCTCAAAGGCTAAAAAACATGTCTGGAGAATTGCCACATGAAACCATGCAGGATCTGCAATGTGATGGGCCTGTGAGTATCTGGCTCACAGTGGGAGGACCTTCTCCAGCCCTCAACAGTGTGCTGTGCCAGAAAAGAAGTACAGGGGTTGTAGAATCCCATAGCTTTACAGTAAAAGGAGATGACCAATAGGTGGATGCCCATAGTCCTAGGTGTGAGCCCTGTTTCCTAAGGTATGCCAGGTACCATAGTAGCAGTGCCTTGGGGGCAGGCCATGGGTCAGCAATTCCCAGGGACATGGTAAAAGACAGAAAGGATGAAACAGCTCTTGTATAGGAACAGCAGTTAGATGATAGACCAGAGAACTCCCTGCATAATCAGTCACTGCCAAGCATTCATAGGTCCTTGGGGAAGAAATCTGGCTGGTGGTTCACACTGGGGGCCAGGATCTGGAACCTCTCTTTGTGAAACTGAGACAAGGCAATGCCATTATTGTGCCTGCAATATATTGAGCTGAGAATGAGATGTAAGAAATCAAGAAGGTCAAAATAAACCTGCATACCAGCCGCATGACATGCTCAGTGCATGATGACTGGCAATTAAAAACTCATAACTACCACCTGATTATCACACCAGAACAGAACAGAACAGAACTATGCAGACTGCTGCCAAGACAGGGAAGAACTCCAGAAGAGTGAGGTCTTGAGAATGGCAGACCCAGCCCAGTGTGGGAGCCAGCATTTCATGTACCAATGCTCATTAAAGAAGATGCCGAACCCCAAACTGCCAGATGCATGTGTGTGGACATTAAAGGAATCTCTGCGTGTGAGGGATGACTGCTGTATAGAAACTGCATTGAGGTGAACCATAAAATTGAGCCAAACCTGCAGGTCTTCCCACATACCGTGTATAATCCTGATGTGGTGGTGGGAGGAGGACATCCTAGCAGAGCACAAAAGGCATGCCCTAGGGAGACCACCTTGCATGCAGAGTTATGGTGGCCCAGCAATGACTGAATCATTTTGAGAGCGCATTTCTTACTGCCTATGACCCTTGAGAGCAGGGACCTAAGAGTGGCTAATTTGTCTTCAGGGAGGCGTGACATGCCCTGCACTGAACTGAGCAAAATACTTAGGTCAGTTAGGTGGCTGGCCCCTCAGTTTTATCCTGGGTGAGTGGGATCCCAATTTGGGCTGCTAGTGCCTGAAATGCAGAAAGGTGATCAGCACATGCCATTGTGCCAGCAGGGCCTACAAATAAGAAATTGTCCCGGTAGGGAGTAAAGCTTGGGCAGCTAGTGTGGTCTCTGACCACCTGCTCTAGGAAGGCGCTGAACACCTCAAATGCAGTGCAGGCAATGGAACAGGCCATAGGGATGGCTTTGTCAATGCACCAACAACCCTTGAACTTAAAGCCCAGCAGGCAAAAATCCCCCAGATAAATGGGCAGCAGGTGGACTGAATGTTGCACTTGGCTAAGATTTCACCCAGGCCACAGGACCTGATCAGGTGGACTGTCTGATCCAAGAAGGCATACTGCACAGAGCACTGCTCCGGGGCTGCAGCATCATTTACTGAAGTCCCTTTGGAGTAGGAAAGATGACGAATTAACTGAAATTCACCCGGAAACTTTGTGGGCACTACACCAAGGGGGGAAACACTAAGATTGGGCAGAGGAGAAGAGAATAGGCCTGCCAGCCTCACACTTGTTAGATATTTTCTGAGCCACAACATATGGCAGGCAGTGTTCCTTCTAAGCTGAGTTAGTGTGAGTTAGCTCATAGTTTTTTAGCCTCTAGCTCACAGATTTTTGTCTTAGCTCAGGAAGGATGGCTCCAGAGCAAACTCATTTATGCAGTAGCCAAATTGCTCACTCATGACTTTAATGCCAGTAGCTCACAAAGTAGAATTTTTGCTCACAAGACTCCACAGCTTAGAGGGAGCATTGCTGGCAGGTCCTTGGCAGATTTAAGGTTGCCACAGTTCATGGGGATGCAGGGGGCAGTAAAAGGGATATGAAACCCATAGCTAACCCCTTCATGTAAGTAGCCACTGCACTGAGAACTCTGGCCAGGAGGGGTTTCAGAGCTTGTAAATGAACAGGGGTAAAGGAAGGGGACATGCCCAAAATTATACCATCCTAAAGATTATTTTGAAGCAGTGGCTGAAATCCCATCTGTACCCAACCCTCCTTCCTTATTACTGTTAGTGGTGGAGGAGGGTTGGGATCCCCAAAAGGGCTGCTGTGAGTTCCCCCCTCAGAGGCAAGATGGCCGGGGGTGGGCACAAAACCTCATGTTGCAGTTGTGGTCAAAGCATACACTGGCATTTGGGTGTGACCGGGGATTCTTATGAGGTCCCACCATCAGTAGCCAGATCTTATCATTCAGAAGATCCCAGCAAGAGAGCTCATTGTGGGATGCGTGTCTCTTAAAGGCCTTGTCATACTAACTGGCTCGTGCATCCCTGGCCAGTGCCTGGCCCTTGAGGACATTTCCTAAGTGATTTTCAAGATGCCAGCCATGGACCTGATAAGATGATGAGACTAGGTCCAAATAAACCATGTAGCCCATCAGCCAGTTTTGAAATGTGTGGTCTGCAGAGCTTCTGGGGGACTTGTTTTTTTTCATGATGAGGACAGACTGCATCACCCTCAGGCTTGAGGAGAGCAAATATATCAATGAAATACCCATCAAGGACCCACTTAGCAGCTGGGCTTCCGGTCTGGCTCCCGCGTATGGCGGACGCATTCTCGGGTCGCTCCCGAGGGCGCCTCGCCCGCCCGCGGTGGAGGAGGGCATCCGCGCGAGCAGAGACCCGAACGAGCCCCTCAGGAGAGAGGAGCTCGGATCCGGGGTGCTTTAGGGCGCACTAGGGGGGAGTCGCTCTTTCGGCCGAGAGGTCGGAGAACGAGGCTCCCGCCATGCCCTGCCCCAATGGACCTTGCTGCGTGAGCGACCCCGAACGGGGTTTAGCGGAGCCACTAGACGTCACCGAGTGATAAAGCGACCATCCGCAAAAATGGAAAAAGAAAAGATCGGCTTAACTGTGAGTTGTCAAAATGCAGAGAAAAAGAACTAAAAACATTCCCCCCCCCTCCCAGCGAAAAAGGCGAAGAGGTTAACC